>NC_090647.1:570847235-571024735 GCF_040937935.1 Hyperolius riggenbachi
CACCCACAACACAGGTCAGAGTCAGGTCTTCCCTGGGTCGCGCTATTGTGTAATTCTGCTGTTTGGTCACAATTTTCCCATCTTCAGCCAGCCATTCATAGGTGACATCGGGAGAGGAGGACACGCAGTGCAGGAGAACACCACCATCTGCTGTGCGGGAAACCTCTATGGTGGGCTTCGTCACTGGATCTGTAGGGGAAGGATATCATGTTAGGCAGCCATACAGACCCCATCAACACAAAAGTGATTTATTTATTTATTTTCCACACAAAGCATTTCAAAAAAACACCACAATTCTTCAAATAACCTCCGCAAACTGGCCTGAATGCTGACAGGCTCAGCTGTGCTCCGTTCCTGCAGCATTCACAGGGAACCATGGAAAAACCACCTCCGGCATGTTTCACTGTTGGTACAGCACAGCTAAGGAGGCCTCACGCAGTTTCCATGTTTCATAGGGATTCCCTGTGGAAAAGTCATTCACGTGACAGATCTGTGCACAAAAGTATGCAAGGAGAGAAAAGTGGGGCAGGGGGAAATGGCTGTTACACAGTTTGTGAGTACTTATACTATCAAATTATGTTTTTCTCTGTAATTTGATCCCGTGGATTACTTAGGATATGATCTTGTCTGATGCTCAGTCTGAATCGGTTTAAAGCGGATCCGAGATGAAAAACTAACTATAACAAGTAATTTGTCTATATATGTTATCTAAAGTTTAAATAGTTTACACAGCAAATCTAGCTGCATACAGCTTCAACAGTTGATGATCATTTATTCCTGTGATACAATGACAGCAGCCATGTTCTGTTTGCCACATTACACACAGGCAAGCTGATAGCATCTCCTCCCCTCTGCCTGTGAAAACTTCACTCCCCTCTCCTCCTCTCTGCCTCTGAAATCTCAGGCTATTAACCTCCTCCTCCTCCTGCCCAGACTGAGCTCCCATAAGCCCTTGCTACTAAGGATCAGAGTGCCAATGCATTCTGGAGAAGCTGTGGGCGAGGCTTGTTTAGCTTATAGGGAATTAGGGTATTAAAACAAAACAAAAAAAAGTGTTTGGCTTGAGGAATGGCCTATAAACTATATGTAAGGAACACAATTATGCAATGAGTAAAAGTTTATCTCGGATCCACTAATGAACTACATTTATGTTTATATTCTATTCCAGTACACTTTATTGCCATTTCCTTGTATAGTTTCAGATCCTGTTTATGATTGATACGTTAAAGTGGGACTATACTCTGAAAACTAAAATTTCAGTAACTACCGTACTTTTAGTTACATAAAACATTTGAAAGCATTCCCAAGTATTCCCTGTGCGTAAAACCATTTATTTTCACCGCAGAGAGCAGTACAAGCTAATCTCTTGCTAACCTGCTAAAGTGACTCATCTGTTGCCATGGTGATGTGTCTGTTCAGCAGAAAGAGGGAGGGGAGCAGAGTGATGACACAGGCACAGGAAGATTCTTACCTTTGCCGATGACCAGAGATTCTCGGCAGTGAAAATAAACGATTTTACACACATGCGTAGGAATACTTTGAAATGTTATTTTATATAAACGTAAAGTAGTTACTAAAATTTTAATTTTGGGAGTTTAATCCCATTTTAAATAAAACGTTTTAAGAAAAGAAGAAGAGCAAAGAGAGAGACGGAGGGTCTGGTACAAGAATAGCAATCTCAGCATTACTGTCATTAGATAGGCGGTAAACCTAGCATTTATCTCACAGTCTGACACAACTGCTTATTACAATGAGATGTAATTGGCCCATAAAGCATTTCGTGGGGCTGGCCCTCTTCCTCAGGTATCATGGCTAATCAGCTGGGGTCTCACTACACGAATTTCAGAAAATAAGAGAAGCAGACTTACCCCTTATGTATAGCTCCACCTTCTTTGTGTCAAATTTAAAATTACTGGCTCCTTTGCATAGATAGGTTCCCTGATCAGCCCGGGTGACCTCAGTCAGGGTGAGGGTGAGATTTCCCTGTGAAATGCCTTCGGACAGCTGTGTACGGCCGCGGTACAGAGGATCCTGCTCAGAAAGGTCCTCTTTGTCTCTGATAAACTTGTGTACCAACAACTCACGTCCATCAGGTTGTTCCTTGTACCAGGCCACAGACAGACCTCCATCTCCTTTTGCCAGTGGAAACCAGCATGGTAGTTGGACAGTGCGATTGAGAACAGTGGTTACTCTGTCATCACCTGTGTGAAGAACAAGTGTGAAATCACTTGTGAAGTCAAAGTCTATAGCTGCTGTATGTTTTGTAGACAGTACCAGAAGGCGTGTTATAATCAATGTATCGGACATAGCACAACACTTGCTTCACTCTATGCTTTGCATCGGAGTCGTATGACTTTTCATCACCGTTGCATTCGTATCGTGTGTGAAAGCTGTCTAATGCAGGAAGAACTATTTGCCTTTCAGAGTAACTTCACATCTTATGCTGAATACACACAATGCAGTTTCCCATCCAACTGACGGCAATCGGAAGATTATTTCCAAATGTCCAATCTGCTTCCATTTCATAATGGGGTGGATTTTACAAAGTTATAACAGAAAAATGTGTCCCGTTATCGATCGGGAGCAGTTTGGACATGTACACATCACACATCAGGGCTGTGGACTCGGTACAAAAATCATCCGACTTCAACTCCTCAGTTTATGAACTCCAACTCTGACTCTGACTCCAGGTACAAAATTGCTCCGACTCCACAGCTCTGGTACACATGATGCAACTTCCTGTCAATCAGACTTGTGTGAACCCATACACTCACGGTTTGATTGCCTAGCGCCCGTCATTGTAGCTTTTTCATTTTGTTTACTAAAAGGAACTGAAAACACTCATTAACCTTTAGGGCCCTTTCACACCGGGACGTTGCTTTGTGGCGATTTACCGCACTGCTAACGCTGGGCAATGTAAGTCTATGGGGAAGTTCACATTACCTGCGTAGCAGTGCGCTGGAAGTGCTCGATCTGATGCGGATCCATAACTACATTACCTGTGTCAGACTGGAAGTCAGTCTATAGTGACGCAGGGATTTTAATAATGTTGACATCGGCAGTGCGGCAACGTTACGACACATATGCGTGGACCCCTATTTTTAAAATACGCTTCTGTGCACTTCCACATACCTGAAGCAGGAAGTGACCACAAGCCCATGTCACTTCCTGCTTTGCCAAATGCCAGACAGGGCCTGTTTCCTGAAGGCCTGTTTTTGACAGTGCGGCGGGTGCAACGCTAACGCCAACTTAGAGTGTGAAACCAGCCTTAAAGAAAATCTGTAACGAAAAAACGTCCCCTGTGGGGGACTCACCTCGGGTGGGGGAAGCCTCCGGATCCTATTGAGGCTTCCCCCGTCCTCATCGGTCCCACGGCGGCGGAGAAAATCCTCCTGGAGCGGCGGCGATGTAAATATTTACCTCTTGGGCTCCAGCGCAGGCGCAGTATCTGCTCCTTCCCACGGAGATAGGCAGAAATAGCCGATCTCCATCGGGCCACTCTACTGCGCAGGCGCAAATTGCCTGCGCAGTAGAGTGGACCCGACGGAGATCGGCTATTTTCGCCTATCTCCGTTAGAAGAGCCGCAACAGCGCCCCCGCTGGAGCCAGGAAAGGCTGTCGGGTCTGTCGGGCCGCTGTTCTGAGGGCTGCAGCGAGACCCCCGTGGGACTGAGGACTGGGGAATAGAGATGGGCCGAACCTCTGATTTTAGGTTCGCGAACTTCCGCGAAAGGTTCGGTTCGCGAAAAAGTTCGCGAACCGCAATAGACTTCAATGGGGAGGCGAACTTTGAAAGTTTAAAAAACTTCTATCAACTGGAAAAATGATAGAAAACATGTTTCAAAAGCTCTAATACCTGGAGCCACACCTAATTGAGTGAAAAACACATCACTGCTGGAGGACCCGCCCACCCTCCCTCCTCCAAGCAAGGTCCTTTATACCATTTGCCTACCTACACTAATTAGTTAT
Organism: Hyperolius riggenbachi; assembly: GCF_040937935.1. Lineage (NCBI taxonomy): Eukaryota > Metazoa > Chordata > Amphibia > Anura > Hyperoliidae > Hyperolius > Hyperolius riggenbachi. Next base: position 570,851,205 of record NC_090647.1, read on the forward strand.
GGGACAGCTGCTATACACACTCTGCTAGGGAGATTTTAATTGCCCTCCTCCTCCCCCCGGTCTCTTCTGCCAGGGAATTATACTATTTTAAAAACCAGTATACATCATACCATAGCTGGGAATCGAACCCAGATCTCACTGTGTGGTGGGCACGTCACCCTAAGCACTGTACCACTACAGAAGTAAGTGAAGCTAGCCTAAAATTTAACATTTATCCTTAATGCAATAGAACCATTAGGTTGCTTAAAGAAGAACTGTAGTGAGAGGTATATGGAGGCTGCCATATTGATTTCCTTTTAAGCTATACCAGTTGCCTGGCAGCCCTGCTGATCTATTTGGCTGCAGTAGTGTGAATCACACCAGAAACAAGCATGCAGCTAATCTTGTCAGATCTTACAAATATGTCAAACACCAGATCATACCATAGCTGGGAATCGAACCCAGATCTCACTGTGTGGTGGGCACGTCACCCTAAGCACTGTACCACTACAGAAGTAAGTGAAGCTAGCCTAAAATTTAACATTTATCCTTAATGCAATAGAACCATTAGGTTGCTTAAAGGAGAACTGTAGTGAGAGGTATATGGAGGCTGCCATATTGATTTCCTTTTAAGCTATACCAGTTGCCTGGCAGCCCTGCTGATCTATTTGGCTGCAGTAGTGCGAATCACACCAGAAACAAGCATGCAGCTAATCTTGTCAGATCTTACAAAAATGTCAAACACCAGATCTGCTGCATGCTTGTTCAGGGTCTAGGGCTAAAAGTATTGGAGGCAGAGGATCTGCAGGATAGCCAGGTAACTGGTATTGCTTAAAAGGAAATCAATATGGTAGCCTCCATATACCTTTCACTACAGTTCTCCTTTAAAGGGAACCTAAACTGAGAGTGATATGGATGTTTCCTGTAAACAATACCAGTTGCCTGGCAGTCCAGCTGATCTTTGTGACTGCAATAGTGGCTGAATCACACCCTGAAACAAGCATGCAGCTAATCCAGTCTGACTTCAGTCAGAGCACCTGATCTGCATGCTTGTTCAGGGGCTGTGGCTAAAAGTATTAGAGACACAGGATCAGCAGGCGATTCAGGCAACTGGTATTATTTTAAAGGAAAAATCCATATCCTTCTCCGTTTAGGTTCCCTTTAAGGATTTGTAGCATAAAAGCCAACTCACATTGGCTGGGATTTGAACCTGGGTCTCACTGTATGGTGGACAAGCACACTAACCACCATACCAACTGAAGCTGGCCTGAAATGCTGGCCTGAAATGCTGGCCTAAAATTTACTATTTATGCCCAATACAAGAGAAAAAGTAGACAAGACAAATAACATTTATATCACACTTTTCTCCTGGCGGACTCAAAGGACCAGAGCTGCAGCCACTAGGGCATGCTCTATAGGCAGTAGCAGTGTTAGGAAGACTTGCCTAAGGTCTCCTTACTGAATAGGTGCTGGCTTACTGAACAGACAGAGCTGAGATTTGAACTCTGGTCTCCTTTGTCAGAGGCAGCGCCCTTATCCATTACACCATGCAGCCACTGCTTACAGATATTTAGCCAGACATGGCCTTCTCTTTTGTGTTATTTGTCTTGTCTACTTTTTCTCTTGTATTGAGCATAAATAGTAAATTTCAGGCCAGCAATTTCAGGCCAGCAATTTAAGGCCAGCTTCAGTTGGTATGGTGGTTAGTGTGCTTGTCCACCATACAGTGAGACCCAGGTTCAAATCCCAGCCAATGTGAGTTGGCTTTTATGCTACAAATCCTTAAAGGGAACCTAAACGGAGAAGGATATGGATTTTTCCTTTTAGAATAATACCAGTTGCCTGAATCGCCTGCTGATCCTGTGTCTCTAATACTTTTAGCCAACGCCCCTGAACAAGCATGCAGATCAGGTGCTCTGACTGAAGTCAGACTGGATTAGCTGCATGCTTGTTTCAGGGTGTGATTCAGCCACTATTGCAGTCACAAAGATCAGCTGGACTGCCAGGCAACTGGTATTGTTTACAGGAAACATCCATATCATTCTCAGTTAAGGTTCCCTTTAAAGGAGAACTGTAGTGAAAGGTATATGGAGGCTACCATATTGATTTCCTTTTAAGCAATACCAGTTACCTGGCTATCCTGCAGATCCTCTGCCTCCAATACTTTTAGCCCTAGACCCTGAACAAGCATGCAGCAGATCTGGTGTTTGACATTTTTGTAAGATCTGACAAGATTAGCTGCATGCTTGTTTCTGGTGTGATTCACACTACAGTGGCTGGATAGTGTACTGGTTAAGGGCTCTGCCTTTGACATGGGAGACCAGGGTTTGAATCCTGGCTAGGTCAAGTACCTATTCAGTAAGGAGTTCAAGGCAAGACTCCCTAACACTGCAGGGTGGCCTCTTGAGCGCGTCCCTGTGGCTGCAGCTCTTGAGCGCTTTGAGTCTGACAGGAGAAAAGCGCTATACAAATGTTTGGATTATTATTATTATTATTACTGCAGCCAAATAGATCAGCAGGGCTGCCAGGCAACTGGTATAGCTTAAAAGGAAATCAATATGGCAGCCTCCATATACCTCTCACTACAGTTCTCCTTTAAGCAACCTAATGGTTCTATTGCATTGAACATAAATGGTACATTTTAGGCTAGCTTCACTTACTACTGTAGTGGTACAGTGCTTAGGGTGGCGTGCCCACCACACAGTGAGATCTGGGTTCAATTCCCAGCTATGGTATGATGTATACTGGTTTTTAAAATAGTATAATTCCCTGGCAGAAGAGACCCTCCTCCCTCTGGTAGGAGGGAGGAGGGAGGAGGGAATAGGTAGAAGGGAGGTGGGAGGCCAATTAAAATCTCCCTAGCAGAGTGTGTAGCAGCTGTCCCATAACTAATTAGTGTAGGCAGACAACTGAGTCAAATGGTATAAAGGACCTAGCTTGAAGGGAGGGTGGACGGGTTCTCAAGCAGTGTGTTTGACAATAACATGTCTGCTGACAGTGAAATGGAGGGTAAAAATTTTGCTCAATACAGCATTATGGGGCGAATCGATCTTCCGCAAAAGTTCGCCTGATGCAGGCGAACGCGAACCCCCAAAGTTCGCCTGGAACCGTTCGCCGGCGAACCGTTCGGCCCATCTCTACTGGGGAAGCCTCATTAGGATCCGGAGGCTTCCCCCTCCCGAGGTGAGTATCCCCCAGGGGACGTTTTTGGTTTTAGAGTGTCTCTTTTCACGATTTACATGTTACCGCTTGGAAAACTAATCCAAAAACATGGCCTGACATACCACTGCTATGCAGACGACACCCAACTATATCTTTCCTTCAAGCCTGGTGTGACAGACCCAACTCGAACTATAAACGCCTGCTTACGTGAACTACAGCAATGGATGAATGACAACTGGCTGAAACTAAATGCAGACAAAACTGAAGTCCTTATGATTGGAGGGCAGCACATGAAATTAAAACAACTTAACTTGCAGTCTTCATCACTGGGAATAGGAGGCACGGATCTACGCAGCTCTGATCATGTGCGTAGTCTGGGAGTTCTAATTGATGGGAATTTAAACTTCAGAACTCAAATCTCTGCTGTGGTGAAATCATCCTATTTTCACCTGAAGAACATTGCAAAAATCAAGCACCTCATCCCCCCAGAAGATCTGCCAACCTTAGTCCACGCCTTCATCACATCCCGACTGGACTACTGCAATGCTCTCTACACTGGCCTTCCAAAAAAGGTCTTATACCACCTATTGCTGATACAGAATACTGCTGCCAGACTGCTAACCAACCAACCCCGTCACTGCCACATAACGCCAGTCCTGCACTCCCTTCACTGGCTACCTATAGAATGGAGGGTCCTATTCAGGATCGGCTTACTGACATTTAAATCCCTGAATAATCTAGGCCCTGGATACATGAAAGATATGTTACAGCTGCGTAGCAATCCCCGCATTCTCAGATCTCAGATCAGGTTCCAATAATCTAGTCATACCCAGAGTCCACTTGGAATCTTTTGGTCCCAGAGCCTTCTGTCATGCTGCCCCTACGTTTTGGAACTCCCTACCTCAACAGATCAGGACAGCTCCATCCCTGGACGTGTTTAAATCCAGACTGAAAACCCACCTGTTCAGTCTGGCATTTGCAGAAATATAACTTTTGTTGTGTGGATACTTCATCCTACTAATTACTGAATCTGAGAGAGCCTAAGCGCTTTGAGTCCTATGGGAGAAAAGCGCTATAGAAATGTTATTGTATTGTATTGTCTTTAAATGTAAACAAAAGACCAAATAATTCCAACAGGTTTTCCAATTGCCTTTTGGTTTATGTAGTACAACTTTGTTTTTGTTTTGGAATAAACAACTAACTAATCAAATATAATTTTACTATTTGAATTTTTTATCTTTTTTAAAATTTCAGGGTTAATCAGTATTTTCAGTTTCTTTAATAAACTAAATAAAAAGGCTTCCATTTTTATTAATATTTTGTATAACTAGAGAACGATGTACATAAACACTGTGTTATAATATACACAAAGAATGATAATTATTTTGGCCAATAGCGGGTGAGTGGATGTGGGACGCAATTACCAGTAAGTAGCTGCAAAGTTTTGTACCCAAAATTATATCGGAACGGGAAGATCAACCCCTACATCAACATCTAACACTTGTGTTGTTGCTCAAGTACAGCGAGGACTATACTGTAAGGGCTCAGCCACACTATAAGCGCTTTTCTGAGGGCTTTGAGATTGCTGAGCGCTTTTTTAAAAATGTTCCCATTCACTTTCATTAAAATCACAGTAAGAAAAATAATGCAGAAAAATTGTGGCAATTTTTACTGCGATTTTAATAAAAATGAATGAGAGCGATTTTTAAAAAGTGCTCAGAAAAGTGCTTATAGTGTGGCTGAGCCCTAAGTATTTGAACACCCTGCAATTTTGCAAGTTCTCCCCCTTAGAAATCATGGAGGGGTTGTAGGTGCGTTCCCACTGTGAGAGACAGCATTAAAATTAAAAAAAATAAATATATCAGGAAATCCCATTTTATGATTTTTAAAGAATGTATTTATCTTGCATTGCTGCACATAAGTATTTGAACACCTGAGAAAAATCAGCGTTTAAGGATACCTGAAGTGACATGTGACATGATGAGATAGACATGGGTAAGTACAGTGCCAAGCACACAGATAACTAGGCTGTGTTCCTTTTTTTCTTTCTCTGCCTGAAAGAGTTAAATATCAGGTATGTAAGTGGCTGACTCAGTCCTGACTCAGACAGGAAGTGACTACAGTGTGACCCTCGCTAAGAAATTCCCCTTTTTATCGCTTTCCTGCTCTCAGAAGCCATTTTCTGCTAGGAAAGTGTTTTATAGTTGGAATTTCTTATCAGTGAGGGTCACACTGTAGTCACTTCCTGTATGAGTCAGGACTGAGTCAGCTACTTACATACCTGATATTTAACTCTTTCAGGCAGAGAAAGAAAAAAGCAACACAGCCTAGTTATTTGTGTGCTAGGCACTGTACATACCCATGTCTAATCTCATCATGTCACATGTCACCTCGGGTATCCGTTAATATTTGGTACAGAAGCCTTTGTTTGCAATTACAGAGTTCAAACGTTTCCTGTAGTTCTTGACCTGGTTTGCACACACTGCAGCAGGGATTTCAGCCCACTCCTCCACACAGATCTCCACTAGATCTGTCAGGTTTCGGGGCTGTCGCTGAGCAACAGAGTTTCAGCTTTCTCCAAAGATTTTCTGTTGGAATTAAGTCTGGCTAGGCCTGTAGGCCACTCCAGAACCTTCGGCCACTCCTTGGTTATCCTGGCTGTGTGCTGCAGGTCATTGTCATGTTGGAAGACCCAGCCATGACCCATCTTCAATGCTCTGACTGAGGGAAGGAGATTGGTGCTCAAAATCTCAATACATGGCCCCATTCATCCTCTCTTTAATACAGTGCAGTCATTCTGTCCCCTTTACAGAAAAGCACCCCACAGCCTGATGTTACCACCCCCATGCTTCACAGTAGGGATGGTGTTCTTGGGATGCAACTCATCCTTTTTCCTGCAAACACAGCGAGTGAAGTTAAGGCCTAAAAGTTCTACTATGGTCTCATCTGACCACAAGACATTTTCCCATGCCTCCTCTGGATCATCCAGGATATCATTGGCAAACTTCAGATAGGCCTGGACATGTGATGACTTGAACAAACGGGTGAACCATCCATGCAATGCATGATTTGAAACCATGACAGTGTGGTGTTCTACCGACAGTGACCTTTGAAACTGTGATCCCAGCTCTCTTCAGGTCATTGACCAACTCCTCCCGTGTAGTTCTGGGCTGATTCCTCACCTTTCTTATCAGTGATACCGCATGAGGTAAAATCTTGCATGTAGTCCCAGTCTGAGGGAGACTGACAGTCACCTTTAGCCTCTTCCATTTTCTAACAATTGCTCCAACAGGTGATCTATTTTCACCAACTTGCTTGGCAATTGCCCTGTAGCCCTTTCCAGCCTTGTGGAGGTCCACAATTTTGTCTCTGGTGTCTTCTGACAGCTCTTTAGTCGTGCCCATGGTAGTAGTTGGAGTCTGACTGACTGTGGGGTGGACAGGTGTCTTTAAAGAGCTCAGTCAGTGTTACTTATTTAGATTAAGGAGTGGAGTAGAGGTGGTCATTTTTAAAGGAAGAGCAACAGGTCTTTGAGAGCCAGAATTCTTGCTGATTGCAAGGCGCTCAAATACTTATGTATAGCAGTGCAATACAAATACATTATTTAAAAATCATACAACGTGATTTCCGGATTATTTTTTTTTAAATGCTGTCTCTCACATCGGGAATGCACCTACATTGTGAATTTCAGACCCCTCCGTGATCTCTAAGTGGGAGAACTTGCAAAATCGCAGGGTGTTCAAACACTCACGTTCCTCCCTGTACCGTTTATCACATACGTTATTACTTAGTCTGTGCTGATTTTGTGAAGGGAATAACTGAATGAAGAAAAACATACACAGTAGGCCACGGAGTGTGCTGCAGAAGATAAATTGTACGTCTCTTTAGACAACCCCCAAAAAGCTTATTCTGTTTGTGCCCAGCTTTTGACAGAGGAACTAGACCACCAAAATTAAGTTGGTTCCAGATTTGCTGCATGATAGTAACATTCAAGACAAGGGAGACCCATGCTGCCTTGTTTTTTTTTAAAAGAACAATCATAACCTTAGTGAGCTAGTCTCGATTTTTTTTCCTTCTCAGATAAAGTTGGAAATGGACTTATTTAGGCCTGTAAAGAATACTTCATTTTATGGTACTGTTGGCTTTACAGAAGAATACATAGAAAAGTTTGGGGAGGACAAACATTTTGAAGGCTGCAATGTTCCCTACCCAGGACAGGATGTATTCAATGAGAGACTGACATTCTAATTAGATTTTTTACTCCCTAATCAGCTCCTGTCATCTCCAACTCAAAAATATATCTCACATCCGACCTTTTCTCACTCAGGACACAACTAAAATGTTAATACATGCTCTTATAATGGACTATTTAAATATATTGCTTTTTGGACTATCAGCTAGCAACTAATAGGCTGGCACTGCTACAATCTGTACTGAACTCGGCTGCTCATCTCATTCATCTCTCTTCCTGCTCTTCCTCTGCTGCTCCTCTATGTCAAGCTCTTCACTGGCTGCCAATTAACCAGAGGATCCAGTTCCAACTCTTATCCCTAACCTACAAAGCTCTCCACAATCTCTCTCCCCGGTACATATCCTCACTAATTTCCAGATACCAACTATCTCGGATCTGCACATGACCTTATTTTGTCCTCCGCAAGAATCACTTCGCATTCACGTATACAAGATTTCTCACATGCTTCACCCCTCCTCTGGAATGCCCTTCCAAAAGATATCCGTCACTCTCCAGCTTTTGATATCTTTAAAGAGACTCCGAAGCCTCCAAAAAAATGAGGTTTTTAATTTAAAAACCTCTTTAACATAATTGCCCCTCCTCCTAAAACGCTGCATCCCTGCGGCTGAAAACTCGATCACCCCCAACACCCTGCGCAAAATCCACAACTTTCCTGGTTGTGGATTTTTCTGCCCTAAGGAGGCAGAGCTTTGAGCTGCAGCTCTGCCTCCATGCGCGTCAATCAGCGCTGATCGCCGCCACTCCCCGCCCTTCTCACTGATAGAAGACAAAGGGGTGGAGAGAGGCGGAGATCCGCGCTGAGTGACACTGTAGAGGCAGAGCTGCAGCCCAAAGCTCTGCCTCTAGGCGGAAGGAGCCCTGTGATGTGCCCCAGGGAGTTTGGGGTGATTTATGAAGTTTTAAGCCGCGAGGATGCGGTATTTTAGGAGGAGCAATTATGTTAAAGAGGATTTTAAAGTAAAAACATGATTTTTTGGGAGGCTTCAGAGTCTCTTTAAATGCTCTCTTAACCATTTCAGCTGCCCAGACGTGATCCTCACGTCCAGGCAGCTGCTCTGCTGCGGCACCACGCTTCGGCGCGCTCCATCACGCCCCCGTGCTGTCCCCAGGTAGCCCAGTGATCAGTGAACGGGAACATGGTTCCCGATCACCGATTAAAACCCCCCGCAGAAAAAACGATGCTCTTTTACCAGAGGCCGCAGTCTTTCTGCATTAAAATGTTTCTCCGTCCTCCTTGTGCTTCTGGTTAGCGAGAAGCACAAGATATATTAAAAAAAAAAAAAAAAAAAAAAAAAACTCAAGGTGGCCATCTTGTGGCCAAATAGTAAAACTATATCTGCAAACATTTTTAGAGGGAATTCACACACATTTTAACATTTTAAATTAACTGTTTATTTCCCACACCAAAAAAAATACCTAAAAAAATTTAATGGAAAAAAAAAATTACAATTAAAAAAACAACAACAAAAAAAACCAAAATAGTTACCTAAGGGTCTGAACTTTTTAAATATGCATTTGAAGGGGGTATACTACAAACATTTTTTTAAATTATTAGCTTGTAAATAGTGATGGATGCAAGACGGAAAAAATGCACCTTTATTTCCAAATAAAATATTGGCGCCATACATTGTGATAGGGACAAAATTTAAATGGTGTCATAACCGACACAAACAGGCAAATAAAATACATAGGTTTTAATTATGGTAGAGTGGATTATTTTAAAGCTATAATGGACGAAAACTGAGAAATAATGAATTTTTTCCATTTTTTTTCTTATTAATCCTGTTAAAATGCATTTATAAAAAAATAATTCTTAGCAAAATGTACCACCCAAAGAAAGCTTAATTAGTGGCGGAAAAAACAAGATATAGATCAATAACTTGTGATGAGTAGTCATGAAGTGAATTAGCAAATGAATGGGAGGTGAAATTTGCAATGATGCATAAGGTGAAAAATCCCCGCGGGCTGAAATGGTTAAAGGGAAGGTTCAGGAACTATTTAAAAAAAAAAAAAATCCGCATCCACTTACCTGGGGCTTCCTCCAGCCCATGGGAGGCAGGAGGTGCCCTCAGCGCCGCTCCGCAGGCTCCCGGTGGTCTCCAGTGGCGCGCCCGACCTGGCCAGGCCGGCTGCCAGGTCGGGCTCTTCTGCGCTCCAAAATGCGCTTCACGGCGGCGCGCTGACGTCATCGGACGTCCTCTGGGCTGTACTGCGCAGGCTTAGTAGTGTCAGTTTGCATAAGCAGGTGTCTTAACATGCCAAAGATGGTTCTGTCAGGCCGGGTGGTTGTTCCTGCCCATACCCAGTGCTTGTCATGCATATTACCAGCCTGCCTGACCTGCTTGATGTCTGCACTTGTTCTCGACTCGATTAAAGGGGCACTATGCCAAAAAAATTGTAAAAATGTAAAATATGTGCAAACATAGACAAATAAGAAGTACATTTTTTCCAGAGTAAAATGAGCCATAAATGACTTTTCTCCTATGTTGCTGTCACTTACAGTAGGTAGTAGAAATCTGACAGAACTGACAGGTTTTGGACTAGCCCATCTCCTCATAGGGGATTCTCAGCAAGGCTTTTATTCTTTATAAAGATATCCCCTAAAAAGGATTTAAACATTGATGCTGGCCAGCTTCCCTGCTCGCTACACAGTTTTTTTTAGCAGTTGGACAGAGCAACTGCCATTCACTAAGTGCTTTTGAAAATAAATGAATCCCTCAGAATCCCCCATGAAGAGATGGACTAGTTCAAAACCTGTCGGTAATGTCAGATTTCTACTGCCTACTGTAAGTGACAGCATTATAGGAGAAAAGTAATTTATGGCTCATTTTACTCTGGAAAAAAAAACGTACTTCTTATTTGTATATGTTTGCACATATTTAAAATTTTAAAATTTTTCGCCAGTGTCCCTTTAAACGTGCCCTGACCCCGAGTTGTGATCTTCATAACACCCGCCAGCTACGTTTGCTACTGTTGGATAGTGTCACTAAACATACTGCGTTCAAGCAGCGCAGATTAATACAAGCGAGCGGACGCTACGCGGGATTCTGGCAGTGTAGCGTGCGCTCTTAATTTACGCGCGATCCTTTGAAGTGCCGTGTGATCATGTGCTAGTAGTGAGACCAGGATCATTAATTCAGTAGTAGCGGCTAGGATTGCAATAGGATCCTGAGGCTTTTCTAATTTTCTACCTGAGCTTTGGCTCAGGTACACTATAAAGTAAAAGTATGTTACAGCCAGAACCCGAAAACTTTGGGATCTGGCCGGCCAATGCTTAAACTGGACAGCTATTGCTGCTATAGGTTAGTCAGGTAGGTGCCTCCAGTACTGGTAGATAGTATAGTTGTCCCAAGGATATGTTAGCCAGGTAGGTGCCTCCAGTATATGTAGCCAGTATGGGTGCCTCCATTATAGCTGCCCCCAGTATAGGCTAGGTGTCTCAAGTATAGGTAGCCAGTATAGTTGCCCCCAGTATAGGTATAGGTGCCTCCAAGTAGAGATAGCTAGTATAGTGGCCCCCAGTATAGGTGCCTCCCAGTATAGATAGCTAGTATAGTAGCCCCCAGTATAGGTGCCTCCCAGTATAGATAGCTAGTATAGTAGCCCCCAGTATAGGTGCCTCCCAGTATAGATAGCTAGTATAGTTACCCCCAGTATAAGTATAGGTGTCTCCCAGTATAGTGGCCCCCAGTATAGGTAGCCAGTATAGTGGCCCCCAGTATAGGTGCCTCCCAGTATAGATAGCTAGTATAGTGGCCCCCAGTATAGGTATAGATGCCTCCCAGTATAGATAGCTAGTATAGTGGCCCCCAGTATAGGCGCCTCCCAGTATAGATAGCTAGTATAGTTACCCCCAGTATAGGTGCCTCCCAGTATAGATAGCTAGTATAGTGGCCCCCAGTATAAGCGCCTCCCAGTATAGATAGCTAGTATAGTTACCCCCAGTATAGGTGTCTCCCAGTATAGTGACCCCCAGTATAGGTATAGGTGCCTCCCAGTATAGATAGCTAGTATAGTGGCCTCCAGTATAGGTGTCTCCCAGTATAGTGACCCCCAGTATAGGTATAGGTGCCTCCCAGTATAGATAGCTAGTATAGTGGCCTCCAGTATAGGTGCCTCCCAGTAAAGATAGCTAGTATAGCGGTCCCCAGTATAGGAATAGCTGCCTCCCAGTATAGATTGCTAGTATGGTGGCCCCCAGTATAGGTGCCTCCCAGTATAGATAGCTAGTATAGTGGCCCCCAGTATAGGTATAGGTGCCTCCCAGTATAGATAGCTAGTATAGTGGCCCTCAGTATAGGTATCTCCCAATATAGTGGCCCCCAGTATAGGTATCTCCCAGTATAGGTAGCCAGTATAGTGGCCCCCAGTATAGGTATAGGTGCCCCCCAGAACAGATAGCTAGTATAGTGGCCCCCAGTATAGGTATAGCTGCCTCCCAGTATAGATAGCTAGTATAGTGGCCCCCAATATAGGTGCCTCCCAGTATAGATAGCTAGTATAGTTACCCCCAGTATAGGTATAGGTGCCTCCCAGTATAGTGACCCCCAGTATAGGTATCTCCCAGTATAGATAGCTAGTATAGTGGCCTCCAGTATAGGTGCCTCCTAGTAAAGATAGCTAGTATAGTGGCCCCCAGTATAGGTATAGTTGCCTCCCAGTATAGATAACTAGTATAGTAGCCTCCAGTATAGGTGCCTCCCAGTTCCCAGTATAGATAGCTAGTATAGTGGCCCCCAGTATAGGTGTCTCCCAATATAGTGGCCCCCAGTATAGGTGCCTCCCAGTATAGGTAGCCAGTATAGTGGCCCCCGGTATAGGTGCACCCTGTATAGATAGCTAGTATATTTGCCCCCAGTATAGGTGTCTCCCAGTATATTTGCCCCCAGTATAGGTATAGGTGCCCCCTGTATAGATAGCTATTATATTTGCCCCCAGTATAGGTATAGGTGTCTCCCAGTATATTTGCCCCCAGTATAGGTATAGGTGCCTCCACTGTGAGAGCAGACAGAAACAACTCACCTGCCTTCAGCCAACCACATGCAGAATCTATCTCGTCATGTTAATAACAGGATCTCTTGTGATTACATCACAGGGGGCGCTGCTACCAATGCGATGAGGAAGTATATTGTAGCCGCGTGTGGCCGAAGGAAGGTGAGTTTCTGCCCGCCGATCTCTTCCTGCCGATGCCCCACCCCCAAAACCGGTATTGTGCATGGTATGATTACCATGCACAATCGAACCGCGGTATACTGTCATATCGGTCACACGTATCGCGGTCGCACTACCATCACATTGTGCGGCACTAAGGATCACGCATAAATTAAGAGTGCACACTACGCTGACAGGACCGCTTGCTTGTAGTAACCTGCGCTGATTAAGCGACGCATGTTTATCGAATCAACCCCTTTGTGTGACATTAAATGATATGCAGAACTCAGTGTGTACATTTATTGGATATGGGAGATTTGGGATAGGATACCTTTTATGAGTATAGTATCTCTTAGTAACCCCTCAAATAGTTTGCACACAACTGACGTTAAGCTTACAGGTCTATAATTTCCTGGAAAAACCTACTACACCAAAAGTGTACATGCTAATGTGTGCAAAACAAGTGGGTACATGCACTGGTCAAAAACAGGAATAACAAACAAACACACTACCAGTATATGCCGTTCAACCACCTGATATTTAATGTAGATCAAAAAGTTTTTTCAACCCTGATTAATCGTAGTTTGGTCTGTGAAAAAGGTTATGTATATAGCACACCATTATTATGCGCAATTTCTCATTAAACGGGGTGTTACCCCACAATGTCTCAAACAGAAGGTCTCAGGGGACTCCCTTGTGAAGACAGAAGCAAAGAAAGCATTTAAAGAGAATCTGTACTGTCCGATTTGTACAATAATAAAAAAAAAAATATATATATATACCAATCGAGTCACTGTGATCTCCTGGGTCCCTCTTTGCCGTTTCCGCCGTGATCCTGGCTTTTAATCGCCAGTTTTAGGCAGTGTTCACAAACAAAAAACATGGCCGCTAACCAGGAAGTGATTTAAACTGAGAGCAGAGAGCTGTCTGTGAGGGATAAACAAAGCACACACACAGAGCCTGCAGGGGGCGTGCAGGAGTGTGCATAACATCTCCCTATCACAGCAGAGGCAGTGCATTCCTCTCTGGCTCGACAAAGAAAAGATTAGATATATTACAGAGACAGTGCAACTAGAAAGGGCTGCAGTAATCCAGACCACATTAGAACAGGTATAGGAACTTACAGGATAGAAGAAATAAGGCTGAAAATGTTGTTACAGAGTCTCTTTAATAACTCTGCCTTACCTTGGCCATCCACCATTGAGTTCCCCCCTCATCCTTTAGGAGTCCTATACAGTCAACCTTTCATACATAGAGGGCGCACGTCTCTTGCGCAGACTGGCCGAAGTTACAGGACCCGGTATCGGAGCTGGTGAAAGCCAAGGATGGCAGCATGGGAGGGATCCGTGCGGATGGGGCTGGAGGAAGCCCCAGGTATGTATAACACTTTTATTATTACTCAGATCTAGTTTCCTTTAAGGATTAGAGATTGGATGTGGTCTGTCTAAAGGTGGCCACTAATGATACAATTTGCAGAATGATCGTTTACAAACGATTCTTCGCATGAACAATCAGAAATGAATGTTTGGGACCACTAATGGACAAAAATCTCCTAACCAATCCAATCAGATTGATGGGATCGATCCAAAAATTGGATTGATTTGATTAATCTGATCAGATTGGTTAAGAGATCTTTTTTCCCCATTGGTGGTTACAAACAATCATGTGAAGAATCGTTTGTATCGTTAGTGGCCACCTTAAAGGGAACCAGAGACGCCGGACTTGTAAAAAGAAAAAAAAGATTTTATACATACCTGGGGCTTCTTCCAGCCCCATAAGCCTGCATCGCTCCCACGCCGCCATCCTCCGCTTCCTGGATCCGCCGGTACCGGGTCCCGTCACTTCCGGCGGACGCGGCCAAATGTCCGCATGAGCAGGCGCTCCCTCCATACCCTTACGCGTGCGGCTGCGCAGTAGGCAGCCGCACGCGTAAGGGTATGCCGGGAGCCACTGTGATGCGGACAATTGGCCGCGTCCTGGCGCCGACTGGCCGAAACTACGGGACCCGGTACCGCCAGATACAGGAAGAGGAGGACGGCGGTGTGGGAGCGATCTGTGCGTATGGGGCTGGAGGAAGCCCCAGGTATGTATACAATCTTTTTTCTGGGGCCTCTGGTTCCCTTTAAGCAAGAAAACCCCTACACATGAAATTTTGGTGGATTTCTAGAACTTCATCCTCTGCTGTTGTGGAGCGCAGCTATTTCGGTATATAGCCTTCTCTCTTCTGCCTTGAGCTAAGATTAGTAAATGCACAAGAGATAACCTAAAAGTTTGGAGGAAACTAAAGGTGTAAAACTCAACTTTTAATAACTATGTGAAAACCGTAAGTTGTTACATAACATTGCTTGTGATAATGACAGATAACAGTCCCTGCACTTAAATTCCTAACATAATCTACAAAGCACGGAAGTTCCAGTACAATATGATTGCAAAAAGAGAGAGGTGGAATTTGAAACTGACAAGCAGTCAATAAAGTAGGTTTATTGTAATTATAAAACACTCAGGAGATACACACCACATAAAAGCACAACTGTGTCAGCATAATATGATTGCAGAACAAAAGGGAGAGACAAAGAGTTAGCTGAGAATGTGACAAAAGTAAGTAAACAGTTAAGTTTATTGTACAAACCAGAAGGCAGAGCAAAGAAGAAAAATCGAAATGCATGTACTGTAGTAAGAATGAGCACCATCCGTCCGTCCACAGGGTGTAGATTTATTGGTGTATCAGCATAAGCACATACAGGAGGCGTACATTTGAATACGGCGCTGGTAGACTTGGGCGCAGGATCCAGCTGTTAAATGGCTGGTCCTGCTTCTGCACAAGTCCGGGGCGTTTTAATTACTATTCCCCCTCCAGGCCGACATGGATAGTGGGGGAATGAAATAATTCGGCTTCCAGCGATTGCTGGAGGCCGAATTATTGTGTTTTTTCGGCTCCGTCTTCTGACGGAGCCGACCTTCCTCACTGAGCGCCGCTATAGACTGATTCCCATTACAGTCTATGGCGGCGCTGGCTGCGCCCAAAGCTAGCAGCGCTGAAAAGCACTGCTCCGTACAGGAGTGTGTACGCTTATTACATCTCAGCTGTGAGCATTGGCCCGTGCTGCAGCCGTGCAGGATGGAGGTGAGGGGAGAGCACAAGAATGGGGAAAAGAGACGGACGTTTCACGTCTGACTGACGATTGGTCAATGCTGCGTTCCAATATGGTCATCAAATAATGCTCAGAAGAAACACTATATATATATATATATATATATATATATATATATAGATAGATAGATAGATAGATAGATAGATAGATAGATAGATAGATAGATAGATAGATAGATAGATAGATAGATAGATAGATAGATTTGGAAATGTGTACAAGAGGGAAATAACATTGACCTTTTTAGACGCTGGCTGACAATTTTAAAGCATATACACAAATGTTTAAATAAAATTTAAAAAAGTAAGGGGTGGAACACAACTTACATCCTAGAAGGGGGAAGTCTTGAGATCTTGGTGGCAGAGGAACACCAGCATTTCAGGAGAACAGTTCCAGGCGATGAGAAGCCTCAGAGACACACGAAGGCTCCCAGGAGGACGAAGTAGAATGCATTTTCCCACACATCTGATCTACATTTCCATGCCGGAGTTCCTCTTAAAGTATACTTATGTCCAAATCCCTGGGGAATCAGATGTTTAACCACTTGCCGACCGCCCACAGCCGATGGGCGGCGGCAAAGTGGACGCTGAAAGGACCGCAATATGCCCATCGGCGTTGCGTCCTTTCGGCATGCCGGGGGAGCGATCGTGTCATTGATGACGTGCGCTTCCCCCGGCAACTGGCTCCGCCCACCCGCGACGACAACCTGCCGGCCGTTCGGAAGCGCCGGCGGGTTGTTAACCCAGCGATCGCCGCTACAAAGTGTATAATACACTTTGTAATGTATACAAAGTGTATTATACAGGCTGCCTCCTGCCCTGGTGGTCCCAGTGTCTGATCTGCCCCCCCCTCCACCTGATCACCCCCCCCCCCTTCCCCCGGCATGACCCCCCCTCCTCCACTCATTGTGACCTTACTTCCCCACCCGGCTACTTTTTCATGCCACCCGGCTGGAAAAAAATTCTGGGGAGAACACTGAACTAAACAAGCCTCGCCCATAGCTCCTTTTGTGCCTTGGCACTGTAGCAAGGGCTTATGGGAGCTCAGTCTGGGCAGGAGGAGGAGGTTACTAGCCAGAGATTTCAGAGGCAGAGGGGAGGAGGGAGGAGGAGAGGGGACTGAATTAACACAAAGGCAAGCTAATAGCATCTCCTAATAGCCGATAGCAGCCTGTGACAAACAGAACATGGCTGCCCTCACTGTATCACAGGATGAAATAATCATATTCTGTTGAAGCTGTTTGCAGCTAGATATGCTGTGTAAACTATCTAAATTTTAGGTAACATATACACACAAGTTACTTGTTCTAGTTAGTTTTTCATCTCGGATCCGCTTTAATGTTCCACTATAATGTGCACAAGGAAGCTGGCTGACTCGGCCAGTCGTTGGCTGTATAGCATGCACAGCTCCAGCTGCAGGCCTCCTCAATCATGCTCCCGTGGCTGGGAGTGTAAGGCACATGCGCAGCTGCAATTCTTATAGACTGCACAAGGGCCCACGGCTCCTGGCCCAGGGCTGCACAGGCAGCTTTCGAAGGGGCACTGCTGCTGCAGGGATCAGAGGAGTGACAGGTGAGGGGCCAGAAGGACTACAGGGAGCTAGATGAAGCCCTAGCCAAGTTGCACCAAGCACATTTTTTGACTTAAAAATGTTCCTTTAAAGAGACTCCGTAACAAAAATTGCATCCTGTTTTTTATCATCCTACAAGTTCCAAAAGCTATTCTAATGTGTTCTGGCTAACTGCAGCACTTTATACTATCACTGTCTCTGTAATAAATCAACTTATCTCTCTCTTGTCAGACTTGTCGGCCTGTGTCTGGAAGGCTGCCAAGTTCTTCAGTGTTGTGGTTCTGCTATGAACTCCCCCTTCCTGGCCCCTCTCTGCACACTGCCTGTGTGTTATTTAGATTAGAGCAGCTTCTCTCTTCTCTCTTATCTTTTACAAGCTGGATAAATCGTCCTCTGAGCTGGCTGGGCTTTCACATACTGAGGAAATTCAGACAAGGGCAAAGCTGTTTGCAGGAAGAAAAGAGCAGCCTGAAACTTCAGTGCATGAGAGCAGAAGGGGGAAAGAAACACACAAATGATCTCTTGAGATACAAAAGGAAGGCTGTATACAGCCTGCTTGTGTATGGATGTATTTTCTATGTGTGGACATACTGTACATCAATCTACTTCCTGTTTTGGTGGCCATTTTGTTTGTTTATAAACAAACTTTTTAAAACTGTTTTTAACCACTTTTAATGCGGCGAGGAGCGGCGAAATTGTGACAGAGGGTAATAGGAGATGTCCCCTAATGCACTGGTATGTTTACTTTTGTGCGATTTTAACAATACAGATTCTCTTTAAGGCTCAACACACACCATACAATCTTGGTTGTTCAATCTTACCACTTTCATGTAGTATAAGAGCTTATCCAATCAATCATTCAAGGTATTTTCAATCTGTTGGCCCTTATACTACATAGATTTGGTAAATCTGTACAACCAAGATTGTATGGTGTGTGTTGAGCTTATGTCTGTGTACACCTTTAACATATAAAAACCTACCTGAGGCTAAAACAAACTTATAAGATCTTTAATTGTATGTCTAGTACTAAACGTAATGTAAAAGTGAGTCTTACATTTTCAGGGCCTGTTTCCACTACACGCAGATTGGATGCAGAATGGATGCAGAAAAACTGACTCCAATGAATGCCTATGGGCCTGTTTCCACTAAACGCGATTATTCTGCTGCAGATTTTCTCATAGGCATTCATTGGAGTCAGTTTTTCTGCATCAATTCTGCATTCAATCTGCGTGTCGTGGAAACAGGCGCTTAAAGGACCACCAAACATGAATTGAATGGTTTGCTTAAAGTGGGCAGCCCCTAGATAGATATATAGATACTAATTTGATTGAAATTCCACAACTTCTGACATACACATCGATAGAGTAAATGTCATAAGCACCCAGGAACGGTCCATGTAAGAAGCAATAGGGGGGGGGGGGGGGGGGACAGCAGCTGTTTTGCAAGAGGAATAGAATGGTTAGATTCCATCTTAGCTTCCAATATGCCCTCATGAGCCACAAGCTATAAACCACAAAGTAATCTGAGCTAACCTTGGACCCAAACCATTCCAATTGGTTCCTCTGAGTTATTCTACACTGGTCAAATGCCACCAGATCGACCAGCAAATAGATCCCTCTGTGATGGAATCTGTTTAAAGAGGGATCTATTGGCTGCCTACACTGCAAACAGATTTTGAATCGATTTCACTATGAAACCGATACGCAATCTGTGGAGCTGCCGCCGCCCCCCTGCATATATTGCCTGATCCGGCCGGCGCGAGTCCCCCGGTCTCCGTTGTCTCTACTCCGCTCTGGGCTCCAGCTTCACTTTACTTCCTGTCGGGGGAAGTTTAAACAGTAAAGGGCGCTCTACTGTTTAAACTTCCCCGCAATAAAGTGCACGGTGGCGCAGAATGCTCCAGTCCATGTGAGAGAGTGATCGCGCAGAAGATGCCGACCTGGCGAGGTAGGTATCTGCAATGGAGGTGACCCCGGAACACCGGAGCTGCGGCGAGGGACAGATTGGCTGCTGGGGGCTGGAGGAAGCCCCAGGTGAGTAGATTTTTTTGTTTTGTTTTACTCGGACCTTTCCTTTAAAGGGAACCTTAACTGGGAGGGATATGGATGTTTCCTTTTAAAGGACAACTGAAGACAGGTATATGGAGGCTACCAGTTGCCTGGCAGCCCTGCTGATCCTCTGCCTCTAATACTTTCAGCCATAGCCCCTGAACAAGCATGCAGTAGGTCAGGTTTTTCTGAAATTATTGTCAGATCTGACAAGATTAGCTGCATGCTTGTTTCTGGTGTGATTCAGACACTTCTGCAGCCAAAATGGCCAGCAGGGCTGCCAGGCAACTGGTATTGTTTAAAACGAAATAAACATGGCAGCCTCCATATTCTTCTCACTTCAGTTGCCCTTTAAACAATACCAGTTGTGTGTCAGTCCGGCTAATCTCTTTGGCTGCAGTACTGGCTGAATCACACACCTGAAACATGCAGCCAATCAAGTCTGACCTCAGTCACAGCACCTGATCTGCTGCATGCTTGTTGAGGGGCTATGGATAAAAGTATTAAGCGACACAGGATCAATAGGGAGGTCAGGCAGCTGGTATTATTTTAAAAGGAAAAATCTGTATCCTTCTCAGTTTAGTTTCCATTTAAAAATAAACTGTTGCGAAAATCTTGAAATGTAAAACACATACAAAGAAGAAGTACGAATCTTCCAGAGTAAAATGAGCCATAAATTGCTTTTCTCCTATGTTGCTGTCACTTACAGTAGGTAGTAGAAATCTGACATTACCGACAGATTTTGGACTAGCCCATGTTCTCATGGGGGATTCTAAGAGTTGTCTTCATTTTTAAAAGCACTTAGTGAATGGCAGTTGCTCCGTTCAACTACCAAAATAGTGTACAACGAACAGGGAGGCTGCCCAGCATCTTTGTATTAATCATTTTTAGGGAATGTCTTTATTAACCCTCCTGGCAGTTTATTAAAATCCGCCAGGGGGCAGCAGAGCCGTTTTTTTTTCTTTATTTTTTTTATATCATGTAGCGAGACAAGGTCTCGCTACATGATAGCCACTGCTCAGCGGCATCCCCCCAGCCCCTCCGATCGCTTCTAGCGATCGTAGATCAGGAGATCCCGTTCAAAGAACGGCATCTCCTGGAGGGCTTCCCTTGTCGCCATGGCGACGGGCGGGATGACGTCACCGACGTCGTGACGTCAAAGGGGACTCCGATCCACCCCCAGCGCTGCCTGGCACTGATTGGCCAGGCAGCGCACTGGGTCTGGGGGGAGGGCGGCGTTGGCTGCGGCGCAATGGATTGCGGCGATCGGTGCGGAGCGGCGGCGATCGGATTGCACACGCAGCTAGCAAAGTGCTAGCTGCGTATAGCAAAAAAAAAATTATGCAAATCGGCCCAGCGGGGCCTGAGCGGTGCCTTCCGGCGGCATGGCCCGAGCTCAGCTCGGGCTTACCGACAGGAAGGTTAAGAATAAAGGCCATGCTGAGAATCCCCCATGAAGAGATGGACTAGCCCAAAACCTGTTGGTAATGTCAGATTTCTACTACCTACTGTAAGTGACAGCAACATAGGAGAAAAGTCATTTATGGCTCATTTTACTCTGGGAGAAATGTACTTTTTATTTTGTATGTGTTTTAAATTTTAAGATTTTCACAACAGTTCCTCTTGAAGGAGCTTTCTAAGAACAAAGTACTGTGTTTAACCGAATGCTGTTCTGCTTCAAGTAGTTTTTTTTTTTTTTTGTAGTAGTAGATTTCAAGCCATAAATAAGCGGAAATGCTGAGCTGCATACCATGATAGATCTATGTAAATAAGCACTGCGTGTCTTGTGACACCTGTGTCACCTCTCTGAGCAGCTGACTACCTCAGGGCTGGGAAAGGGCAGAGATAAATATCATTATTCCTTTCACTGTATTTCTTTCTGCTGTAACCACACCTGCACCTCAACCACAAACAGGGAGTGAAACAATTTGCACATAAAAAACAAACAAGTGTTAGGGCTCGTTTCCACTAGTGCGGCGTGCGTCTCGTAGACGCACGCCGGCACTGAGCGGGTGGGCGGGATCGCAGGCGATTCCCATCAGCCGTGCCATGCACGGCTATGGGAATCGCAGCCTCCGCCGCGAATTCTGTGGGGGTTTCCGGCCGAATCGCTACTGCAAGCGATTCGGCCGGCGGCGCCGTTGTCCCCTATGGCAGAGTTTCCCCGCGCGATTTGCCTGCGGGGAAACTCTGCGGATTCGCGGCCGTTTCCGCGAGAGTGGAAACGGGCCCTTAAAGGTGGCCACACACTACACAATTTTGTAATGATAATCCCGGTCAATTATTATGATTGACATTACAATCAACTGATCAAAACCCAACATTGCGGATTAGTGTTTCGATCATAATTACAATCATAAATACGTAAATTCACTTCGATTTACAAATGATAGACATTTTGTCTTATCGAACATCTAACTGGGCAAATAAATCGTACAGCTTATGGCTTCCTTTAGGCTGGTTTCACACCAGGACGTTGCGTTTTAGGGGGCATTATAGGGCACATAACGTGCCCCTAACACAACGCCTGGTGCTCTCTGGTGTGGACGTTGGAGTGAGCCGCGTTGTGCAGCTCACTCTGGCGTCCGTGATGCCGTGATGCGCACTCTTGGACGCATGCGGCATCACGTGGTCCCGCCGGCCAATCGCCGCACAGAGCGGCCGCTCCAGGAAGTACACATGGACATAAAAAAGAAAAGTACCCAATATGCAGCACCAAACCACTCCAATTATATTCAAAATACAAATTCTTTATTTGATGAAAAGCGAACACAGTAAAAACAATATTAAAAATCACCAAAAAGGTGATAGCAGCGGTGTACAATATATGTTAATAATAATCCTACTAATATAATAAATGGGAAAGTTCGGAGGTTTGGATGTTTGTTACTCGATCACGTAACAATGGCTGAACGGATTTGAATGAAATTTGGCACACACATAGTACATTACCTGGAATAAAGTATAGGATACTTTTTATTCTCATAACCAAAAGGGGGCGGAGACAAATACACATTTCACTGGAAAATGTAAACTGCAGCCATTCTTACACTGTTACACTGGAGGTGTGTTTAGCTAAGTGCACAATGGTTAATTTGCATATATTCAGCAGTGGTGCTCTGGGAGACATCTCAAGCTCACTCCAACCTGAATTATTGCAAATTCTTTCTGTTTTAAAAAAGCAAACTTTTGCTTTTCTTAACATCTTAGTAAAGGGGCTTTTAGGACCATTGTAGTCCCTTACACACTCCAATGAGTTCTGGGTCACCATGAGCTGGCTGGTTAGTCTGTTCCTCTCGGTGTTACAAGCCCTACTGCATAGAGCCAAATTAATCCATGCCATGCACTGATGAGGATCAAACAATCCGAAACAGTCTGTATGCATGTTGGATTATTATGGCTCTGTACACATTAACAAGCTGACACATCATTGCATTCCAGCAGTTCTGGAGGTGTGTTTAGCTTCTAAGGGTAACAATGGTTAATTTGCATATATTCAGCAGTGATGCACTGGGAGACATCTCAAGCTCACTCCAACCTGAATTATCGCAAATTCTTTCTGTTTTAAAAAAGCAAACTTTTGCTTTTCTTAACATCTTAGTAAGGGTTTTTTTTAGGACCATTGTAGTCCCTTACACACTCCAATGAGTTCTGGGTCACCATGAGCTGGCTGGTTAGTCTGTACCTCTCGGTGTTACAAGCCCTACTGCATAGAGCCAAATTAATCCATGCCCTGCACTGATGAGGATCAAACAATCTGAAACAGTCTGTATGCATGTTGGATTATTATGGCTCTGTACAAATTAACAAGGTAACACATCATTGCATTCCAGCAGTTCTGGAGGTGGGTTTAGCTTTTAAGGGTAACAATGGTTAATTTGCATATATTCAACAGTGATGCACTGGGAGACATTTTAAGCTCACTCCAACCTGAATTATTGCAAATTCTTTCTGTTTTAAGAAAGCAAACTTTTGTTTTTCTTACACTGTTAATGGTAGGGTTCTCAAACTTTGCACAGTTGAGTGATTTTCAATGGGAATATTTCTGCCGTTCTTGCACTGTTAATGGCACAAGCCTCAAACCTGCCATTCTTGCACTGTTAATGGCACAAGCCTCAAACCTGCCATTCTTGCACTGTTAATGGCACAAGCCTCAAACCTGGTATAGTTGATCATTGGGTGACTGGGGTTCAATTTCAGAAAGGGGGTGGAGCCACAAATAGCCAATCAGATTTGTTTCATTCCAATGCAAATTATTGTTGCCAAACACCGCAAAACTCACAAACTTGGTAATTGAGTAATTGATTAATTGTGTGTTAGGGTTAGGAAAGTGGGCACAGCCAACACCAGCCAAATACATAAGCGGGCAATGCAGGGTCATAAGTGGGCGGAGACAAATACAAATTTTACTGGGAAAATGTAAACAGCAGCCATTCTTACACTGTTAATGGTAGGGTTCTCAAACTTTGCACAGTTGGTTACTGGGTGACTGGGATTAATATTCAGAAAAGTGGGTGGAGCCTACAAAAAACAATCAAAAGTTACCTATTGATTTTTCAGGGGAATATTTCATTGCTGCCATTCTTGCACTGTTAATGGCACAAGCCTCAAACCTGGCACAGTTGATCATTGCGTGACTGGGGTTTACATTTATATAAGGGGGTGGAGCCCCAAACAGCCAATCTGATTTTTTTTCATTTTAATGCAGGCTATTGATGCCAAAGACCGCAAAGCTCACAAACTTGGTCATTGAGTAATTGTGTGTTAGGGTTAGGGTTAGGAAAAGTGGGCGCAGCCAACACCAGCCAAATACATAATCGGGCAATACCGGGACATCAGTAGGCGGAGACAAATACAAATTTCGCTGAGAAAATGTAAACTGCAGCAATTCTTACACTATTAATGGTAGGGTTCTAAAACTTTGCACGGTTGGTCACTGGGTGACTGAGATTAATATTCAGAAAAGTGGGTGGAGCCTACAAAAGCCAATCAAAATCCACCTATTAATCTTTAAGGGGAATATTTAATTGATGCCATTCTTGCACTGTTAATGGCACAAGCCTCTTGCACTGTTAATCACCTGTACCTGGTACAGTTGGCCATTGGGTGATTGGGGTTCAAATTCAGAAAAGGGGTGGAGCCACAGCCAATCAGATTTATTTTATTTCAATGCAAATTATTGATGCCAAAGACCGCAAAGCTCACAAACTTGGTCATTAAGTAAGTGTGTGTTAGGGTTAGAAAAAGTGGGCGGAGCCAACACCAGCCAAATACATACCTGGGCAATGCCAAGTCATCAGTGGGTGGAGACAAACACAAATTTCACTGGGAAAATGTAAACTGCAGCCATTCTTACACTATTAATTGTAGGGTTCTAAAACTTTGCACAGTTGGTCACTGGGTGACTGGGATTAATATTCAGAAAAGTGGGTGGAGCCTACAAAACCCATCACAATTCACCTATTGATTTTCAAGGCAAATATTTAATTGCTGCCATTTTTGCACTGTTAATGGCACAAGCCTCAAACCTGGTACAGTTGATCATTGGGTGACTGGGGTTAAATATTTAGAAAAGGGGTGGGGCCACAAACAGCGAATCAGATGTGTTTCTTTTCAATGAAAATTATTCATGCTAAAGACCACAAATCTCACAAACTTGGTCATTGACTATTGACAATTGTGTGTTAGGGTTAGAAAAAGTGGCCACAGCCAACAGCAGCCAAATACATACCCGGGAAACATTAGGACATCAGTGGGTGGAGAAAAATACAAATTTCACTGCTAGAATGTAAACTGAAATTTGGCACACACATAGTACATTACCTGGAATACAGTATAGCATACTTTTTATTCCCATAACCAAAAAGAAGGTGGAGACAAATACAAATTTCACTGGAAAATATAAACTGCAGCCATTCTTACACTGTTACACCGGAGGTGTGCTTAGCTTCTAAGTGCACAATGGTTAATTAGCATATATTCAGCAGTGATGCACTGGGAGACATCTCAAGCTCACTCCAACCTGAATTATCGCAAATTCTTTCTGTTTTAAGAAAGCAAACTTTTGTTTTTCTTAACATCTTAGTAAGGGGGCTTTTAGAACCATTGTAGTCCCTTACACACTCCAATGAGTTCTGGGTCACCATGAGCTTGCTGGTTAGTCTGTACCTCTCGGTGTTACAAGCCCTACTGCATAGAGCCAAATTAATCCACTGATGAGGATCAAACAATCTAAAACAGTCTGTATGCATGTTGGATTATTATGGCTCTGTACAAATTAACAAACTGACACATCATTTCATTCCAGCAGTTCTGGAGGTGTGTTTAGCTTTTAAGGGTAATGATGGTTAGTTTGCATATATTTAACAGTGATGCACTGGGAGACATTTTAAGCTCACGCCAACCTGAATTATCGCAAATTCTTTCTGTTTTAAGAAAGCAAACTTTTGTTTTTCTTACTCTGTCAATGGCAGGTTTCTTAAACTTTGCACAGTTGGTCACTGGGTGACTGGGATTAATATTCAGAAAAGTGGGTGGAGCCTACAAAAGCTAATCAAAATTCACCTATTGATTTTCAAAGGAGTGGAGCCACAGCCAATTAGATTTATTTCATTTCAATGCCAATTATTGATGCCAAAGACCGCAAAGCTCACAAACTAGGTCATCCTTGAGTAATTGTGTGTTAGGATTAGAAAAAGTGGGCAGAGGTAACACTAGCCAATTACATACCCGGGCAACGCCGGGCGACCAGCTAGTATATAATATAATAATAATAATAATAATAATAATAATACAGCAATCAATATATGTCCTCACACTCAGAATATTATATATGAATAGTAGTAGGTAGGTGAATAGAGGGACCCTGAGTTGAAACGCCCGCTGCGCGCATTGCTCTGCATAGACCTCCGGCGGCTACCCCGAGTGCAGGTCGGGGTTAACGCTAAGAGCTGCGGTTTTCCACCCTGACTGTAGCTCAGGTTTACTGCCACGGAGGTTAAGGAGAACACAGGGGAATAGAAGGGTACACAAAAGGGCCAAAAGAGGACACAAAGGAGGAGCAAAATAGGACATATGATGGACAGAAGGGGACACAGGAGGACAAAGATTGTGATTGGAGGAGAACATCTACAAGACGCTCATGGAACATGGACGCACCAGGTTTAAGTTATCCATGCACTACGTCGATTTCCCATTGAAATACAGCAGATTTAATCACTGTGATCGAATCTGATGTAAAATCGTTAGGCCTCGTTTCCATCTGTGCGCTTCTATCCGCTTCTGTCCGCTTTTCAGCAACATGTATCAATCTGTAACATTGAAGTGCTGATAAAAAGCAGACAGAAGCGCACAGATGGAAACAAGGCCTTAATGTAGAGGTTGACCAAAAATCTGAATACGATCGATTGAGTCAATCTGTCCAGGTGGAACATTTTGCTCGATCGGGTCGAGAGCGCATAGTTAGCGGCGTTCGATATGGCGACGATTGTTGCAGCAGTAATATCCCCTGTCCGCCAGCAGGAGTCCCCGGGTCCCTGCAGTCTCTCACTTCCTCCAACGTCCTCCCCCGTCTCCTCTTCACTTCCTGTCCCGTCCTGTGAGAAGGCGAAGTTCAAACAGTAGAGCGCCCTCTTACGCTTGTCACATGACGGGACATGCAGTGAAGGCGAGATATATAAAATACTAACAGGCAAATATCAATGACAGGCAGATATTATGAACAACAGGCAGATGTCAATGATTTGCACATATTACCAATAACAAGCAGATAAAACCAAATGACATGCAGCTATCGAGGACATCCACATATTACCAACCACAGGAAAATTCCAATACTACACACATGCATACCACATGGCAAAGCACACAAAGGAAATACAATCCACAGGGGAATATAAATTGCATGCACATAATTTTAACAGCAGCAGACAATTTATATAACAGGCAAGTAATAGCAATAACAGTCAAGTATCAATGATTAGCACAGCCAAAGGCAATAATAAACAGATATCCATGATATTCACACAGTACAAACAGGAAGATAATGCTAATAAATAAAATAAAAAATATCAATAACGTGCAGATAATACTGATAAGAGGCAGATGTCAATAATAAAAACCACAAGCAGATAATACCACAGACACAAACTGCAGGCACATAATAGTAAAAACAGGAAAATAATGGCATGCAAATAATATTAATGACAGGCATACTTACGACACGTGTAACCGAGGTTGGGGAGTCAGTACAAAAATCATCCGACTCCTCAGTTTATGGAACTACCGACTCCAGGTACCCAAAAATTGCTCCTACTCCACAGCCCATTCCCCATCATACTGGCCCCAACATGTTCCCAACACTCAGCTGAAGGCTCCCGTCCCTGCAATGCAGAGTAAGGCCCAGCGCACACCAAAAACCGCTAGTGGATCCAAAACGCTGGAGGTTTTTGAAGCAGATTTTCTGAGCGATTCTAGGCATGTTTAGGACTTTTGCTAGCGTTTTGCTCTGACGTTTTTTGGCGATTAACGCCCCCCCCAAAAAAAAATCACCATTCACACCTGATCGCGTTTTGCGCTTCTATAGCACTAAAACGCGATCGCCGGGAAATCGCCTGAAAATGGTGCAGGCTTCGCGTTTACCGTTTTGGGGCAATTTGCGCCGATTAGTGCAAATTGCCCAAATGAGAACGGGCCCATAGACTTTTATTACCCTAGCACTTTGAAAGGCGCTAGCGTTTGAGCGTTTTGCCAAAGTCGCCGGCAAAACGCTCAAGTGTGAATGGGCCCTTAGATTTTATAAACATGCCTAGCGTTTTTTGGAGCGTTTTTTGTGTAGCAGATTTCATATATTGTTCCAGTAAAGCTGTTACTGAACAGCTTCTGTAACAAAAACCGCCTGGAGAATCGCTCTGATCTAGCATTTTTCAGAGCGGTTTTCCACTTTCCTATACTATATTGAGGCAGAACCGCCTCAGAAATCTCAAAAATGCTGCAGCCCCCGAGTTTGCTTTCTTGAAAAAACGAGCCGCTCTGGTGTGCACCAGTACATTGACTAACATTAGCCAAGCGGTTTCCACCGCAAGAGTTTCAAAAAACGCTCAGAGCGGCTCTGTTGTGCACCAACCCTCATAACGGGAAAAAACCCACAGCTGTGAGCAAAGTCTTCTGTTTATATACACACCAGTGTATTCCATTTAAGTTGATGGAGTCACAGATCACCACTTTAGGCTGTTTACAGTCAACAAAGTACAAACTGACACTATGATTGCCTATAAACATGGCGAGGTTTTAGGCTACGGTTAGAGTCGTGCATGGTGATGCGTTACAACCATATTCTTACGCGGCTTCCTGCACTAATGATGCGACAATTACAGTATAAGGGTGCAGTGCGTTACCGCAAAACGCACGTGTTGACAGTTACATATACTTTTCATGGGCTGTATGCGTCCAAGTATGCGACAGATCACTTGGATAACGTTCAGCACCATTTTCTGGCTGGATAGTGTAATGGATAAGGGCTCTGCCTCTGACACAGGCGGCCTGGGTTACAATCTCAGCTCTTCCTCTTCAGTAAGACAGCACCTATTCAGTAAGGAGACCTTGGGCAAGTCTCCCTAACACTGCTATTGCCTATATGGAGCGTGCCCTAGTGGCTGCAGCTCTGGCCTAAAACTGCTACTGCCTATAGAACGCCCACTAGTGGCTGCAGCTCTGGCCTAAAACTGCTACTGCCAGTGCCTATAGAACGCCCACTAGTGGCTGCAGCTCTGGCCTAAAACTGCTACTGCCTATAGAGCGCCTCCTAGTGGCTTCAGCTCTGGCCTAACACTGCTACTGCCTACAGAGCGCCTCCAACTGGCTGCAGCTCTGGCCTAACACTGCTACTGCCTATAGAGCACCCCCAACTGGCTGCAGCTCTGGCCTAACACTGCTACTGCCTATAGAGCGCCCCCTAGTGGCTGCAGCTCTGACCTAACACTGCTACTGCCTATAGAGTACCCCCTAGTGGCTGCAGCTCTGGCCTAACACTGCTACTGCCTATAGAGCCCCCTCTAGTGGCTGCAGCTCTGGCCTAACACTGCCATTGCCTATAGAGCATCCCCTAGTGGCTGCAGCTCTGGTCTAACACTGCTAATGCCTATAAGAAGTACCCCCTAGTGGCTGCAGCTCTGGCCTAACACTGCTACTGCCTATAGAGCGCCCCCTAGTGGCTGGAGCTCTGGCCTAACACTGCTAATGCCTATAAGAAGTACCCCCTAGTGGCTGCAGCTCTGGCTCTTTGAGTCCGACAGAAGAAAAGTGCAATATAAATGTTTAAATTGTGAGAAGTTTTAAATCAGGATGATACCATTTATTGGCGAACTAAAAATGAATAAGAATAAGCAAGCTTTCGGCCTTGCAGCCTTCGTCGGGCTTACATCCTGTTAGTTTGCAGGTTGGTGGTACAGACAGATATATACATGCAACATCAAAAGGGAAAACAGATTTTTTTCAAGCATAAATGCATGTCATTGAGATGCCTTCAGTAAAACAAAAACATCCAAATGGGGTGGGAGGTTGTTAGCTGAGATGAGAATCCTTGTTTACATACACCATGCTCACAGACCTGGGAGTTGTTTTAGATTGTGTGGTTGCCGATAGGACAATGTTATGTACGTGGGAGAAACTGGACAAACTCTGTGCAAACGTATGAATGGACACAGGCACACTATTAACGATACCGAATCTGGACTCCCAGTTGCTACACACTTTCGGTCCAACGGACGCAGCATGGATGATCTTCGTGTCACTGCCCTGAAGAGTGGCTTCCAAACGTTAAATGATCGATTAATAGCAGAAACAAAATTAATAAAATGGTTCAAAGCTGTGGACAAGGGCTTGAATGAGGACAAAAACTTTTTATATTGGTATGAGGCTGACGATATTTAAACTCTTTCAGCCTATATAGCTGAACTTGTGAACTCAGAATGTACGATACCTCTGTGACAATCCAACTCCCAGGTCTGTGAGCAGGGAGTAAACAAGGATTCTTATCTCAGCAAACAACTTCTCACCCCACTTGGATGTTCTGTTTTACTGAAGGCATCTCAATGACATATATTTATGGTTGAAAAAAAAAAATCTGTTTTCCCTTTTGATGTTGCATGTATATAGCTGTCTGTACCACCAGCCTGCAAACTAACAGGATGTAAGCCCGACGAAGGCTGCAAGGCCGAAAGCTTGCTTATTCTTATTCATTTTTAGTTAGCCAATAAATGGTATCATCCTGATTTAAAACTTCTTGCTTTTACTGATGGCTAACACGGTACAATACCCTACTGCTACTACTACTGTTTAAATTGTGTGGCATACATAAAGCTACTTGGACATTTATTACATCATCAAAGCCGCACTCAATTGATAAAGAAACAACCCTCCCCAATAGATGTGCAATGTACTTTTCAGTCTGGTTTGATCAGAAAAAGCTTTTTTTTGTGGAATGCATAATTACATTAGATGTCCAATGTCTTAACCTTCTTGGCGGTAACCCCGAACGTAGTGCGGGATAAGCCGCGCAGGAGGATTTCTCAGGCCCTGCTGGGCAGATTTGCATAATTTTTTCTTTGCTACACGCAGCTAGCACTTTGCTAGCTGCGTGTGCACACCGATTGCCGCAGCTCCGCGCCGATTCGCCGCGCCATCTCCCCCACACCCCCCCAGACCCCATGCGCTGCCTGGCCAATCAGTGCCAGGCAGCGCTGAGGGGTGGATCGGGACTCCCTTTGAAGTCACGATGTCGGTGACGTCATCCCGTCCGTCGCCATGGCGATGGGGGAAGCCCTAATGGAAATCCCGTTCAGAACGGGAGTTCCGGACGGGCTTGATCGCCGGAGGCGATCGAAGAGGGTAGGAGGATGCCGCTGCGCAGCGGCTAGATTTAAAAAATAAATAAATTTAAAAAAAACTGCGCTGCCCCCTGGCGATTTTTAATAGATCGCCAGGAGGGCTAAGGTGCCCATACATCTAGCGATAATAGGCAGATTCTACCAAAACACAGATCTCCCCATGATCAAATATAATTGGATTGAGACCTGTTTGCTGCCCATACTCTGCAGGCCGATTCCCGATTGATTTCAGCCTGACATGAATTTGCCTTGTAACACTGCTGCGCATCCCAAGTGCCCGTACATTTTACATGTCCGCTGCCTGCTGTTCTTCTGCATTGGCGCCTTGTGTGGCTGCCGGCGTTATACCATGTGCTATATGCCAGAAGTCATGTGGGACCTGAATGCTAAAGTACAGCGGACACAATGGTGGACACCAGCCGGTGGCATGACCGGTATTTTCATGCAAAGGCACATATAACATTTAGGATGGACAATGGCGGAGGGTTCCGTTGCATTCATTGCAACGGTCGCTGAAACCACCGCACACCCGATTGACCAGGTTGGCCCAGGTTTTCCCAGCATGTCCTATTAATACAGACCACCAATTTCGCCCTTAACTCAATTGAATTGTCGATCAGGCATGCTTGTCGCACAGATTTTCTTCCGATTCAATCACAACAGATGGTCGATCGGCTGCCCAATCGCTCAATGTATGGCCACCTTCAAAATCATAATCACCATTGAGAAAAATATTGTTCCGCGTACAATAAAATATATTATACGACAATGACTCAGGGTGATTGGTACAATCCTGCGGACGACATCAGGGGAGGTAGGCCCAGAGTAGTGATATCGCTGCTGATTATCCAGAATAATAAATCCCCCCCAGAACACATGGAAAGGGGGGGGGGGGGGTTACCTATCACTTTATTCTGCAAGGGATTAAATCTGACATTCAGCGATGACATCGCCTGGGGAGCCACACACGTGCGATCCCTGGCCTGACTGCCTGCGAGGAGGAGAGCGGAGCTGATCGGGGATAGCGGATACACGAGAGCGGCTGACGGGCGCCCCGAGGACACAGCGGAGTTTAAATGCCCCCTACGTCACGTGTGACGTCACCACAGTGCTGAGCTGAGACCTCTGCCGGCCGGACTCACCTCTGATGACCAGCGGGGGGCGCATCACCATCAGTATGAGGAGCACCGACCACCCGGCTCCTCTCCCCGGCATCATCGCCGCCTCTTCTCGCCGGGCACCGACTATAACCAGCCGCAGCCAGCTCGCGGGAACCGCCCGGCACACGTGACCCCTGACTGAGGAGGCGGAGCAGCTGAACAGAATTGTGTGTAATACATAATATCATATGCAGCCTTGCAGGAAAAGGGGGCGTGTCATTCCAGCTTTCTAAACACACTTCTTAATTACATGGATAGCTTTCACTCCACCACTAATCATATATCTAATGTGTTATCATATTATTATTATGTATTTATATAGCACTGACATCTTCTGCAGCACATTACAGGGTACATAGTCATGTCACTGACTGTCCTCAGAGGAGCTCACAGTCTAATCCTACCATAGCCATAGTCTAATGTCCTACCATAATATTATTATGTATTTATATAGCACTGACATCTTCTGCAGAACATTACAGAGTACATAGTCATGTCACTGACTGTCATCAGAGGAGCTCACACTCTAATCCTACCATAGTCATAGTCTAATGTCCTACCATATTATTATTATTATGTATTTATATAGCACTGACATCTTCTGCAGCACATAACAGAGTACATAGTCATATCACTGACTGTCCTCAGAGGAGCTCACAGTCTAATCCTACCATAGTCATAGTGTAATGTCCTACCATATTATTATTATTATGTATTTATATAGCACTGACATCTTCTGCAGCACATTACAGAGTACATTGTCATGTCACTGCTGTCCTCAGAGGAGCTCACAATCTAATCCTACCATAGTCATAGTGTAATGCCCGACCATATTATTATTATGTATTTATATAGCACTGACATCTTCTGCAGCACATTACAGAGTACATAGTCATGTCACTGACTGTCCTCAGAGGAGCTCACACTCTAATCCTACCATAGTCATAGTGTAATGTCCTACCATATTATTATTATGTATTTATATAGCACTGACATCTTCTGCAGCACATTACAGAGTACATAGTCATGTCACTGACTGTCCTCAGAGGAGCTCACACTCTAATCCTACCATAGTCATAGTCTAATGTCCTACCATATTATTATTATGTATTTATATAGCACTGACATCTTCTGCAGCACATTACAGAGTACATAGTCATATCACTGACTGTCCTCAGAGGAGCTCACAATCTAATCCTACCATAGTCATAGTGTAATGTCCTACCATAATATTATTATGTATTTATATAGCACAGGCATCTCCTGCAGCAGATTACAGAGTACATAGTCATGTCACTGACTGTCCTCAGAGGAGCTCACACTCTAATCCTACCATAGTCATAGTCTAATGTCCCACCATATTATTATTATGTATTTCTATAGCAGTGACATCTCCTGCAGCACATTACAGAGTACATAGTCATGTCACTGACTGTCCTCAGAGGAGCTTACAATCTAATCCTACCATAGTCATAGTGTAATGTCCTACCATATTATTATTATGTATTTATATAGCAGTGACATCTTCTGCAGCACTATACAGGGTACAGTCATGTCACTGACTGTCCTCAGAGGAGCTCACAATCTAATCCTACCATAGTCATAGTGTAATGTCCTACCATATTATTATTATGTATTTATATAGCACTGACATCTTCAGCAGCACTGTACAGAGTACATAGTCATGTCACTGACTGTCCTCAAAGGAGCTCACACTCTAATCCTACCATAGTCATAGTCTAATGCCCTACCATATTATTATTATGTATTTATATAGCACTGACATCTTCTGCAGCACTGTACAGAGTACATAGTCATGCCACTGACTGTCCCCAGAGGAGCTCACACTCTAATCCTACCATAGTCATAGTCTAATGTACTACCATATTATTATGTATTATTATGTATTTATATAGCACTGACATCTCCTGCAGCACATTACAGAGTACATAGTCATGTCACTGACTGTCCCCAGAGGAGCTCACACTCTAATCCTACCATAGTCATAGTCTAATGTCCTACCATATTATTATGTATTATTATGTATTTATATAGCACTACATCTCCTGCAGCACATTACAGAGTACATAGTCATGTCACTGACTGTCCTCAGAGGAGCTTACAATCTAATCCTACCATAGTCATAGTCTAATGTCCTACCATATTATTATGTATTATTATGTATTTATATAGCACTGACATCTCCTGCAGCACATTACAGAGTACATAGTCATATCACTGACTGTCCTCAGAGGGGCTCACAGTCTAATCCCACCATAGTCATAGTGTAATGTCCTACCATAATATTATTATGTATTTATATAGCACTGACATCTCCTGCAGCACATTACAGAGTACATAGTCATGTCACTGACTGTCCTCAGAGGAGCTCACAATCTAATCCTAGCATAGTCATAGTCTAATACCCTACCATATTATTATTATGTATTTATATAGCACTGACATCTTCTGCAGCACATTACAGAGTACATAGTCATGCCACTGACTGTCCTCAGAGGAGCTCACAATCTAATCCTACCATAGTCATAGTCTAATTACCATATTATTATTATGTATTTATATAGCAGTGACATCTTCTGCAGCACTGTACAGAGTACATAGTCCTGTCACTGACTGTCCTCAGAGGAGCTCACACTCTAATCCTACCATAGTCATAGTCTAATGTCCTACCATATTATTATTATTATGTATTTATATAGCACTGACATCTCCTGCAGCACATTACAGAGTACATAGTCATGTCACTGACTGTCCTCAGAGGAGCTCACAATCTAATCCTACCATAGTCATAGTCTAATGTCCTACCATATTATTATTATGTATTTATATAGCACTGACATCTTCTGCAGCACTGTACAGAGTACATAGTCATGTCACTGACTGTCCTCAGAGGAGCTCACACTCTAACCCTACCATAGTCATAGTCTAATGTCCTACCATATTATTATGTATTATTATGTATTTATATAGCACTGACATCTCCTGCAGCACATTACAGAGCACATAGTCATGTCACTGACTGTCCTCAGAGGGGCTCACAGTCTAATCCTACCATAGTCATAGTGTAATGTCCTACCATAATATTATTATGTATTTATATAGCACTGACATCTCCTGCAGCACATTACAGAGTACATAGGCATGTCACTGACTGTCCTCAGAGGAGCTCACAATCTAATCCTACCATAGTCATAGTGTAATGTCCTAACATATTATTATTATTATGTATTTATATAGCACTGACATCTTCTTCAGCACTGTACAGAGTACATAGTCATGTCACTGACTGTCCTCAGAGGAGGTCACAATGTAATCCTACCATAGTCATAGTGTAATGTCCTAACATATTATTATTATGTATTTATATAGCACTGACATCTCCTGCAGCACATTACAGAGTACATAGTCATGTCACTGACTGTCCTCAGAGGAGCTCACAATCTAATCCTACCATAGTCATAGTGTAATGTCCTACCATATTATTATTATGTATTTATATAGCACTGACATCTCTTGCAGCACATTACAGAGTACATAGTCATGTCACTGACTGTCCTCAGAGGAGCTCACACTCTAATCCTACCATAGTCATAGTGTAATGTCCTACCATATTATTATTATGTATTTATATAGCACTGACATCTTCTGCAGCACTGTACAGAGTAAATAGTCATGTCACTGACTGTTCTCAGAGGAGCTCAGTCTAATCCTACCATAGTCATAGTGTAATGTCCTACCATAATATTATGTATTTATATAGTACTGACATCTTCTGCAGCACTGTACAGAGTACATAGTCATGTCACTGACTGTCCTCAGAGGAGCTCACACTCCAATCCTGCCATAGTCATAGTCTAATGCCCTACCATATTATTATTATTATGTATTTATATAGCACTGACATCTCCTGCAGCACATTACAGAGTACATAGTCATGTCACTGACTGCCCCTCAGAGGAGCTCACACTCTAATCCTGCCATAGTCATAGTGTAATATCCTACCGTATTATTATTATGTATTTATATAGCACTGACATCTTCTGCAGCACATTACAGGGTACATAGTCATGTCACTGACTGTCCTCAGAGGGGCTCACACTCCAATCCTACCATAGTCATAGCCTAATGTCCTACCATACTATTATTATGTATTTATATAGCACTGACATCTCCATGATCTCCTGCAGCACATTACAGAGTACATAGTCATGTCACTGACTGTTCTCAGAGGAGCTCACAATCGAATCCTACCATAGTCATAGTGTAATGTCCTACCAAATTATTATTATGTATTTATACAGCTCTGACATCTTCTGCAGCACTTTACAGAGTACATAGTCATGTCACTGACTGTCCTCAGAGGAGCTCACACTCTAATCCTACCATACTACTCATAGTCTAATGTCCTACCATACTATTATTATTATGTATTTATATAGCACTGACATCTTCTGCAGCACATTACAGAGTACATAGTCATGTCACTGACTGTCCTCAGAGGAGCTCACAATCTAATCCTACCATAGTCATAGTCTAATGTCCTACCATATTATTATTATGTATTTATATAGCACTGACATCTTCTGCAGCACATAACAGAGTACATAGTCATATCACTGACTGTCCTCAGAGGAGCTCACACTCTAATCCTACCATAGTCATAGTCTAATGTCCTACCATATTATTATTATGTATTTATATAGCACTGACATCTTCTGCAGTACATTACAGAGTACATAGCCATGTCACTGACTGTCCTCAGAGGAGCTCACAATCTAATCCTACCATAGTCATAGTCTAATGTCCCACCATATTATTATTATTATGTATTTATATAGCACTGACATCTTCTGCAGCACATTACAGAGTACATAGTCATATCACTGACTGTCCTCAGAGGAGCTCACAGTCTAATCCTACCATAGTCATAGTGTAATGTCCTACCATATTATTATTATTATGTATTTATATAGCACTGACATCTTCTGCAGCACATAACAGAGTACATAGTCATATCACTGACTGTCCTCAGAGGAGCTCACAGTCTAATCCTACCATAGTCATAGTGTAATGTCCTACCATATTATTATTATTATGTATTTATATAGCACTGACATCTTCTGCAGCACATTACAGAGTACATTGTCATGTCACTGCTGTCCTCAGAGGAGCTCACAATCTAATCCTACCATAGTCATAGTGTAATGCCCGACCATATTATTATTATGTATTTATATAGCACTGACATCTTCTGCAGCACATTACAGAGTACATAGTCATGTCACTGACTGTCCTCAGAGGAGCTCACACTCTAATCCTACCATAGTCATAGTGTAATGTCCTACCATATTATTATTATGTATTTATATAGCACTGACATCTTCTGCAGCACATTACAGAGTACATAGTCATGTCACTGACTGTCCTCAGAGGAGCTCACACTCTAATCCTACCATAGTCATAGTCTAATGTCCTACCATATTATTATTATGTATTTATATAGCACTGACATCTTCTGCAGCACATTACAGAGTACATAGTCATATCACTGACTGTCCTCAGAGGAGCTCACAATCTAATCCTACCATAGTCATAGTGTAATGTCCTACCATAATATTATTATGTATTTATATAGCACAGGCATCTCCTGCAGCAGATTACAGAGTACATAGTCATGTCACTGACTGCCCTCAGAGGAGCTCACACTCTAATCCTACCATAGTCATAGTCTAATGTCCTACCATATTATTATTATGTATTTATATAGCACTGACATCTCCTGCAGCACATTACAGAGTATATAGCCAATGTCACTGACTGTGCTCAGAGGAGCTCACAATCTAATCCTACCATAGTCATAGTCTAATGTCCTACCATATTATTATTATGTATTTATATAGCACTGACATCTTCTGCAGCACATTACAGAGTACATAGTCATGTCACTGACTGTCCTCAGAGGAGCTCACACTCTAATCCTACCATAGTCATAGCCTAATGTCCTACCATATTATTATTATGTATTTATATAGCACTGGCATCTCCTGCAGCACATTACAGAGTACATAGTCATGTCACTGACTGTCCTCAGAGGAGCTCACTCTAATCCTACCATAGTCATAGCCTAATGTCCTACCATATTATTATTATGTATTTATATAGCACTGACATCTTCTGCAGCACATTACAGAGTACATAGTCATGTCACTGACTGTCCTCCGAGGAGCTCACACTCTAATCCTACCATAGTCATAGCCTAATGTCCTACCATATTATTATTATGTATTTATATAGCACTGGCATCTCCTGCAGCACATTACAGAGTACATAGTCATGTCACTGACTGTCCTCAGAGGAGCTCACTCTAATCCTACCATAGTCATAGCCTAATGTCCTACCATATTATTATTATGTATTTATATAGCACTGACATCTTCTGCAGCACATTACAGAGTACATAGTCATGTCACTGACTGTCCTCCGAGGAGCTCACAATCTAATCCTACAATAGTCATAGTCTAATGTCCTACCATATTATTATTATGTATTTATATAGCACTGACATCTTCTGCAGCACATTACAGAGTACATGGGAGGTCACTGACTATTTGGAGGGGGAAATGCTGCCTAAAGGTCGGGTCAGTATTTGGAGGGGGGTGCTGCCAGGGGGGTGGTCAGTCATTGACTACATGAAAGGGGAATGCTTCCATAAAAATCATCACTAGCTGGGTGGGGGTGGTGGTGTTGGGAATGCTGCCTAATAAAAATTCATAATGGCATTCTGGTAGTTGTTTTTGCCGAGGGGGTGCCTTGAAAAAATGTAAAAGCCATCAAGGCGCCCTCACCCAAAAAATTTTGAGATCCACTGGACTACATCATGAAGAGAGGTGGGATTCCCTCACACTACATCTGTTAACCCTGTGAGTGAGAGAAAGCTCTCACTGCCTGTCTCTGAGAGCTGTCTGCAGAGAGCAGAGGAAATGTATGTTATGTGCAACATAAACATTTGTAATAGTGTAATGTTTGTAATAGTGTAGTGTGTGAAACCTGACACCAGAGCCATTGCATATAACTCTGCTTCTACTGTATATTACATTGTACTTAGCAGGTCAGACTGCAGGTGGGTTTGGTAAATCATATTAGTACACAGAGGCATGTTCTGTATACAATGACCAGCCTCTGTGTCCTTTCTTTGTGCCTCCAGGGAGGGGGAAGCCTCAGGGTCTCAATGAGGCTTCTCCCTCCCCTGTAGCTTTGAGGAATCCAGCGCTGGCTCCCCTGAAAGGCCCTCGCCGAGGCTTGACAAGAGGGCGCGGTCAATATTTACCTACCGCGATTCTGCGCAGACGCACTCTAGCGGCTCTTCCTTCAGGTTAAGGTGAAAATAGTTGAACCCGATCGAGTTCTCTCTACAGTGCAGGCGCAAAGGACTCGCGCCTGCGCGTAGAGCGGATATGATCAGATTCGGCTATTTCTGCCTTAGAACTGCACAAAGAGCCGCTAGTGCGCCTGCGCAGGATCGTGGTAGGTAAACATTTACCTCGCCGCTATTTGAGGGGTCCCGCCACTGCTACGGAGGAATGGAGGAGGACAGGAGGAGCCTCCTTAGAATCCAGAGGCTTAACCCTCCTGAGGTAAGTACCCCCCAGGGGCCTTTTTTTTAAATACAGGTTTTCTTGAAGTGTCCCCTTTTCTGATCTCAAAAAGTTGGGAGGTATGCTTGCGCACACAGCTTATACTGGCAGCAGTGCACAACACACAGCCATAACAACTGCCAAGCAAAATGGAGGATCTTACTTGTACTGGCAGTTGTTTTTGCTGTATAATGTGCTGTGTGTGAAGGGTTACTAGTA
This sequence comes from Hyperolius riggenbachi, assembly GCF_040937935.1. Lineage (NCBI taxonomy): Eukaryota > Metazoa > Chordata > Amphibia > Anura > Hyperoliidae > Hyperolius > Hyperolius riggenbachi. Next base: position 570,891,434 of record NC_090647.1, read on the forward strand.
ATTGTATTTCACTTGGCCACACCCCCTGGCATCGCCCTCGTTCCTGTTTATGGACTGTTTTTTTCTGGTGAAGCTGAGGGGCCCCGCACAGTTTATAGGAAAAACATATCTCCCAACTGTCCCTTTTTCGGAGGGACAGTCCCTCTTTAGGAGCCCTGTCCCTCTGTCCCTCCTCATTTGTCCCTCTTTCAGGACTTCGTCCCTCTTTCTATGTAAATATATATATTTCTGTACTAAAAATATGTTTAATTACCTCTAAACTTTATTCCCATCCTTGAAATTGATATATTACTAATTGTAAAATGTTACTATGACGGAAAATGAACCAGGATAGAAAGGACCAGTGTGGTTTGAATTATAAAAGAACATATTTTTCTTATGAAATCTTTATGGTACGCGTGACTAGGTCTCTGCAGGGGGCGTGATCAGGGGTGTGGCAGGGGCGTGGCTTAAGTGTCCCTCTTTCTCATTTCAAAAAGATGGGAAAAACCCCAGAGTATGTTTCCTGCAGTTCGGGATGACTTGAGAAGCTTTGAGCATGCTGCTGGTGTAAGCTGTTATTTCAGTAGCAGGAAAAAAGGGCACCGGCTGAGGGGGGGCGAAAAGGGCACCGCCATACACTTTAATGCAATTATCGTTAATACGGCAGAAAAAAGGGCGCCGCAAAAAATTTTGTTCATAACATTACAACACAAGAGTTTTTGAGGTAGTTATCATTTTAGAAGTTTACAACGTTATAGTTTTTGTCATATTATTTCGTTAATAAGTACAGATTTTACATTTTTAAAAGGTATTGTCCTTAATATATGTAAAAGGGTGTTTCTGCAGAGGGAGTGGTTAGGGTTAGGCACCACCAGGGGGAGTGGTTAAGGTTAGGCACCACCTAGGCAGCGGTTAGTTTTAGGCAACACCGGGGGGGGTGGTTAGGGTTAGGCACCAGTGGGGGGGGGGGGTTAGAGTTAGGTGCCACTAGGGGAGTGGTTAGTTTTAGGCACCACCAGGGGAGGGTTCTGTGTGAGGGTAGAATTGGGTTAAGCAGTATTGACGAAAAATGTAACGACATTTAACGTTAATATTTATTTGTTATCAGGGGCGTAACAATAGACACTGCAAGGGATGCATCCGCAGGGAGGCCCAGAAACCACAGGGGGCCCCGACCTGAAAGACTGACAACTAAGGGCACGGAGAGAAAAGCTTTCTGCTCTCTGCACAATTGTTCTAATGACTGCATCTGCTCAGCCACTGATAACAAATCATACAAAGTTTTGTAGACAAAGATTTGTAAACAGTCTCTATTCAGTGTGCAGGGGGAGGGGCCGTAGCCAAAGTTTTGCAGGGAGGCCCAGTGATTTCTAGTTACGCCCCTGTTTGTTATTATTATTTCTCTTTTGTTTTTGCAACAGTGATTATCGTTAATAAAGCTTGACAATGATGGTTCTCGTTAGCAAATTTCGTTAATAAGTCGGGCCCTTCTTTCACGCTTCCCTCTTTTCGTGCACGTGTTGTTTCTTTGTGCCTGCATGCTGATGGTGTAAGCTGTTTTTGCGGTGTAATGTGCTGGTGTAAGCCCCCCCACACACACACAATTTAGGAGATGCAGGAAAATTCTGAGTAATTGTATCTGACAGTTCAGGAGCAGAACTTAACTTTTCAACATAAACAAGCGGGTTCATATTTTAGTTTTGATTCTGCTTGTTGACATCTGCATCTCTGATCCTGAACTTGTTGCCGCAGGACGGGTGAGTCAGCAGCACCAGCCTATAGCTGTAATGTAAACAATGCTTGAGACTTATCTCTCACAGATCTGCAATAATTCCAGCAATATTGAATGACACGGGCTGAGTCTGCTGCAGCTGTCAGTAATAAAAGTCTCTTATCACTGCCGCATCGCACTAAACTTACCGACTGATTGAAATGCGCAGCTGCAGTGACAATCATCTGGTTAGTCGAATAATTGGACAGTGACCCGCGGTGGGGAGCGGAGGATTCTGGAGTGACGGCGCCAGGCAGGATATCTGCAGGGGGCCATTAGAAGCCCCAGGTAAGTGACACTTTTTGCTTTTACAGACCACCATAGAACACCTTTTAAAGAATACTTAAATTAAAAAAAAAATGAATGATGGCGATGTGTAGGGCTTCTTACATGGACTCATATGCACTGTGGCCGCTCAGCTTCGCTGGACTCTCCTCCATCTTGATGCTCCTCCCCCCTTTTATAGCTCCAACTGAACCCAGTCATAGTGAGGTGCATGCTCTGCCCTCTCCGCTCATCCTCTTCAGTAGCCCTCCTCCATGCCGGTGCGCACAAGAGCTGCAGCCTGGAGAATACTGGGCATGCAGTGCACATAGGGATGGTCGGAAATGTCAATTTCCAATTCCATGGTAAATCCGAAATTCTGCCATTGCCAATTACCGATTCCACTTTCCGCTACCAATTTCCGCATTTCAATGCGGAATTTCCCCTGGAAATCGCGGAAATTCACCCAAATTTAACATCGATTTTCTCAAAAACTATAAGGTCTTTTTGAAAACTTTTTTGTTTAATAAACCCTGACAATTTGGTGTTTCTAGGACTTACGGGGGCTTTGCTATTAACCGCTAAAGTAGGCAGATTTTTACTGTAATGTAAAATGCAGAAAACAGGCAGGTGCAGATTTTCTGCATTTTACATTACAGTAAAAATCCACCGACCTTAGCGGTTAATAGCAAAGCCCCCGTAAGTCCTAGAAACACCAAATTTTCAGGGTTTATTAAACAGAATCTTGTGAATAAGATGCAAAAATTTTTTTCAAAAAGACCTTATAGTTTTTGAGAAAATCGATGTTAAATTCGGGCGGAATTTCCGCGATTTCCGGCGGAAATCCGCCTACCGCACTTGCATTACCGATTTACGCATTCCGATGCGGAAATGCAATTTCCGATCAGAATTTCGGAAATTGCATTTCCGCGGAATCTGAATGAGCATCCCTAAGTGCACATACATTGGTAATTGTGCATACCCAGGACACATCTGGCTGGTTGCGGCTGCTATGTACAGTCATGCTGTAACGATTGTGGAATTCTCCCCGTGATCAGCGCACAGGACGTGGGCTGACACTGCGGAAATCCTCCACAAGCGTATAATTTGAGGGAACCCAGCAAAAGATGCAACGCACCTGTAGAGGGAAATTCCTGTCGGCAGGTGGAGCTGTGGAGTGCAGAGGAACAGCTCCTCAGCCCTGCCACAGACGCCAGACAGGAATTGTACGAAGGGAATAAACGCAGGGCAAGATAGCCCTGAAAGAGAGAGAGCAAAGTGACAGAGGGTATGTGTGTCCACCAATCTAGTCGCCACCCTGCGACGATGAACACACAACCATGAAGACCAGGTGAGAAGTCAATCGCCAGAGATGGCGATTGCTAACAGCAGATGAGGGATGTATGTATGTCCACCAATCTAACCGCCAACCTGCGACGGTGGACACACAACAAAGGAAACCAAGTGAGAACGCAATCGCAAGAGAAGCGATTGCAAAAGAGAATGAGCACAGGGACAGAATGTATGTATGTGCCCCAATCTAGTCGCCAACCCGCGACGGTGCACACACAACAGCAGAAACGAAGTAGGAATGCAATCGTGAGAGCGGCGATTGCCAGAGGTGACACAAGGCTTAAGCAAGACAGAGCATGAGAGTAGCAAAGGCACAGCAATCATACAATGAGAAGATAAGGAAAATAACAAACGCTAACTAAACGCGAACACCGCACTCATTCGCAACAGCGAAAGCGTTTACTGCGTGGTCTCCGCGTGTTAAGCACAACAGAGACAAGCACGCCTAACTAACCACCGACAGACACACATGAAACAGAGGATGCGAGCGCTTGCTTAACGGTTACCTCACCGAGCCTCCAGCAAGTGTTCGTATCGGACAAGACAGATACACGAAAACAGGAATAAGTGAGAGATACGATCCACTGCTCTTTCCGCCAGAGCGAGTGCGACCCAAGTAAGGCAACAGGGCTAGCAGGATCCACTGCTCTTTCCGTCAGAGCAAGTGCGATCCAAGTATAGAAACAGAGCAAGCTGGATCCACTGCTCTTTCCGTCAGAGCAAGTGCGATCCCAGTATAGCAAGAGAGCTTAGCAGGATCCACTGCTCTTTCTGCCAGAGCGAGTGTGATCCAAGTATAGAAACAGAGCGTAGATCAGAAGGATCCACAGCCGCTACAGCTAGAGGCTAGTGTGATCCAAGCACGACAGACAGACAGAACAGGCAATACAAATAATACAATCCTGACTGCTCTAGCAAGGATGCCTAATGCAGTCCCAGGAATTACTCTAAGCTAATCTTCAAACGATAAGCATGGCTGACACTCCAGGAGTGTTTCACAGGACAAACCCTTATAACCAGCCACGTACTGTGGAATCACATGGTATATATAGAGCAAGCCTACAAAGGATGTGGCTAGGCAATTTGCATGACAAACGTATGCAAATTCCTCAGCAGCAGCAAGCTGCAAAACTGACAAAAGGTCTCTTTTCCAGAGACCTGCAGAATGCAGACCTGAACAGTGGTCAAAAAGCTGCCTGCCTGCGCAGGCAGCTGAGCGGATCATTACACATGCGGAGCGCACATAAAGAGGGCATGCTAGTTTACAGAGCATGTGCCCTTCACAGAAGAATGTGGGGGTCACAGCTACAGAATACAAGGCAGGCTGGTGGAGCTGAGGAGAATCACTAATATCCCTTCACACACAGCTTACACCAGCAGCAATGTATGGCATACACACAGCAATAACAATGCCATGCAAAAAGCATTGACTTAAAAAGGGCGCTGAAGTAGTCGAGAAATATAAATTTGGTTATAAAAGAGCTCCAGATATAGCCAAGATTTTTTTGGGGGGAAGGGGGGGCGGTTATAAAACGCCTTGTGGAGCCTAACCGTACGACTCCCCTGTGGTTCCCAACCCCTTCCCCCCTCCCCCCCCACCATGGTGCCTAACCTTAATCCCCCATGGTGGTGCCCAATTTTTGCTGCATTCCATATGTAACATACAGTATATGTGGTTTTGAAGTGATATCAGAATTAACTGAGGATATAACCAAATTAAGTGTTATAACCGCATTTTGTCACCTTAACCGATCTTGTAGCTGCATTTATATAGTGGTGAAATAATTTTTTGATAATATAATTTTATATTTATTTTATAACGGAAAAAAAATCTTGACTATATCCTCTGCTCTTTCATAGCAACCCCCCCCCCCCCCAAAACCCCTTTCACCTCCTTATAGCCACGATTCATGGCAAATAACATTAAAGTCTATGTCTCCCTTTTTACACAGATGGCTCAGGCGCCTTTTTCAACTGATTCTTGGGAAAATGGAGGATCCATAGCTCCCAGCTGTCCCTCTTTTGGAGGGACAACCCATCTTCAAGAAGGCCCTCCAAACTCACCTTTTCACTCTGGCCTACTACCCCTCACGAGTGCTCTAAACCCACAGCTGAACGCTGGTCCCCTACCTTTCCTGTCCCTACCTCTCCCTCTAGATTGTAAGCCTTTGGGCAGGGTCCTCCTCATGAAAACCTTTGAGAGGGTGGTCCTGTCCCACTTTAAGCTTTCTACCTCGGCGCTACTGGACCCGATACAGTTTGCGTATAGAGCGAACAGATCCACTGATGATGCCATCAACATCTGCCTGGAGCTTACAAACAACCACCTGGACAAACCGAACTCATATGTCAGAATCCTCCTGCTGGACTTTAGCTCAGCATTTAACACAATCTGCTCCCGCACACTCCAAAACAATCTCATGGCACTGAATGTCCACCCCACCCTTCACTTATGGATTACACACTTCCTGACCAACAAGTCCCAAGCTGTCAAACTGGGGGATATCTCGTCTCATCCCAGGACAACAAACACAGGGGACCCACAAGGCTGTGTCCTGTTCTCCCTCTATACGAACAACTGCAGATCCTCTGCGGACTCGGTAAAAGTCATCAAATTTGCTGATGATACCACCATTGTTGGCCTTATAACAAACAATGATGAGCAGGACTATCGTCATGAGGTTGACAGAATTTGCCAGTGGTGTAAGGAGAACAGGCTGGCTCTCAACACAGCCAAGACTGTGGAGCTGATAGTGGACTTCAGGAAGCAGGCGCCCACTCCACCACCAATCTACATTGATGGCACAGAGGTCTAAAGAGTGGCTAGCGTCCACCTGGGCATTACCATCTCTAAGGACCTGAACTGGAAGGCAAACACCGCCTTGACCCAGAGGAAAGCTCAACAGAGGCTGTTTTTCCTCTGCCAACTGAAGAAGTTTGGCATGGCTCAGGAGCTGCTGACGAACTTCTACACAGCCACCATTGAGTCTGTCCTCTGCTCATCCATCCTAGTCTGGTACACTGGCTCCTCCAACAGCAACAGATACAAGCTCCAGAGGGTCATTAGATCGGCGGAGAGAATCATCGGTAGACCTCTCCCCTCACTCAACCTCCTCCACAACTCCAGATTACGATCTAGAGCCCTGAGGATTGCCAGCGATCCCTCACACCCGGGGCAACGCTTTTTCTGCTGGCTCCATTCAGGCCGCAGGTTTCGAGCCATTTACACCAGAATTTCGAGGCATAGAGACTCCTTTTTCCCCTCTGCCATCAACCTCCTGAACTCCCTTCATCTCTAACGCTGCCCTAGTGTAAAACTGTTTAAACTGCACCCTGCAGACTACCATTATACCGCTGCACATCTAACTATTAATATGTACTACTGATTATGCAATAAAGGTAAGGAATTCACCGCTGTGATTAAGGGCAGTTTGGCCCGAAACATGTCAGCTTTGTACCCTTTACTGATCTGAGGATATGTCCTAAATAAACATTGAGCATTCTGGAAGAGATATCGTTGCGGACCTTCCCCTTTTTATTGTACTACTGATTATACTGTATGATTTTGTATGACTATGCTCTTATACTGTATGATTGTATGACTACGTTATTTTCTTATGTTGATACTACTCCCACTTCTCTCTCTGAGAAATTGTATGTGCCAAACCCAATTCCGGGCATGACCCAGTCGTGTTTGGCGATTAAAAGATCTCTGATTCTGATTCTGAAATGTCCTGAGTGCTAAAACGGTGCTCGGTTCACTATAATCTGTCTCTGGCAAGGCACTTTGGGTGAGTAGACTCACTGCCCGTCTCAATCCTTTGGTAGCTGGATATGTTCCCTACATAATGCTTCTTCAGTATGGTGGCCCATATTACATGTCCGCTCTCCTATTTAGCTAGCTATATACAGCGCTCCAAGGCAGTTTTCAGCCTATTGTATGGACAAACAAGCTGTCCCCCATGTTATAGATCCGGGAATAATATCTCAATAACAGGTACTGTAGTTCAGCTCACCTTGGCGTTGGAGCCTCTGATGCCCATTCTTAAACATCACTCCTATTTGCTCCTACAATTCCAAAAATTCCACAGCAACAGGCCCACAACAGAGCAACTGTCTAGCAACTGTCAGGCAAGGCAATCCACATCTGGGTAATATACCAATAAACTACAAATATGCGACAATAAGATAACTCTTTTCTACCTTTATGGTAGAAGCCGTATGTATGGTGCAATGGCAATTCATGCTGCACCTCAAGTTGTGCTGCTGCGCATGTGCACTGTTATTTATGACGAGCGGTGCTTGTGCTCTATGGAAATTTGTGATCCGGAGGGTGAGGGGTTAGAGTTAAAGGATACCAAAGCTGAAAAGATTAGGAGAAATGTGGGAGCAGCCATGCCCCTTCCCCGCTCTCCTCTGTCCCCTTCCTTTCGTAGCTAAATGCCCCTGGCAGCCTCTTCCGGGTCGATGGAATCAGGCATCAGTGTGCAGGCGCTGGCCCAGCTGCACACATCCTACAGCGCGCCACCACTGCCGGGAGAGCTCTGCACATGTGAATGATGTAAGGAGGCCACACACCATACAATTTTTTTCTATTTCTTTTCAATTCAAGGATTACAATAAAAAAATTTTTTGATTGATTGTAACATTTGAAAAATCTGACCAATTTACTACACATGTGTTAAATTGTTACCCACTGTAGGTTCGTTCTTAACCTGAATCTTTTTTTAAGTCAGAACATTGTGACATCTCTGTCCCCTGTACCTCCTCTGTGCCTCCAGTATCCCCCTCTGTGTCACATTTGCCCCCTGTACCTGCTTATATAAGTTTAAAAGCCATTTTTTCTTTGAATTTTTTTTAATTGATTTTCTCAAAAACTACCAAAGTCCAATTTGAAAAAAAAAAAAAATGTTTGACTTGTTCCCATGGAAACACAGAATCCATGCCGTTCGTATCAGCGGGTCATTCGTAAGTTGGGCGTTCATAAGTCGGGGACTACCTGTATATTAAGAAATTGACAATGACAATCTACCCTACACCATTAAATTTTCATAAAACATTTCTCAAAAAAATCCACCTCTCCTGATTGTCATATATATACAGTGTATATATAAAAATGGGAGATTTCAGGTTTCTTGCTCGAATTATAAAACTTTCAATCTCTTAAAGAAAACCTGCAATGAGAAAAACCTCCCCCGGGGGGTACTCACCTCGGGTGGGGGAAGCCTCCGGATCCTATTGAGGCTTCCCCTGTCCTCCTCGGTTCCACGGCGGTGTGGGAGATAAAGCTCCCTGAACAGCGGGGATGTAAATATTTACCCTCCCGGCTCCTGTGCAGGTGTAGTATTGGCTCTCCGCTCGGAGATGGGCGGAAATAGCCGATCGCTTTTGGCCCGCTCTACTGCGCAGGCACAAGTCTCCTGCACCTGCGCAGTAGAGCGGACCCGACGGAGATTGGCTATTTTTGCCTATCTCCGTGCTGAGAGCCGTAATAGTGCCCCCGCTGGAGCCAGGAGAGGTAAATAAATCAGCACTTGTCGGGGGAGGATTGTCATAGACTTCGGGGGAGCCAGCGCTGGACTGCCTGCAGCTACAGGGGAGGGGGAAGCCTCATTGGGACCCTGAGGCTTCTCCCTACCGAGGTGAGTAGTACCCCCCAGGGGAACTTTTTTTTGTGACAGCTTCTCTTTAAGGAAATCCGATCATTTTTATTGAATTGCCAAAAATTGGATCATTTTATTGTATGATGTGTGGCCAGGTGGATTAGTGTTGGAGGTGAGAAGAAGCAAGAAATTTTGAACCAGAATGATACCATTTATTGGCTAACTTAGAACAAAAGCAGTAAGCTTTCGGCTATGAAGCCTTCCTCAGGGCTGGAACCCACTAGAACGCTTTTTTGAGCGTTTAGGGAACACTTTAAGTTGCTAGCGATTTCCCTAAACGTTCTGCCAATGTAAATAAATGTAACAAATTCCACAGTAGCAATTGGGATTAGCAAAATCACAATTACAGGAAATGCAGCATTTTGGGAGCGATTTGCCAGCGCTTCAATACTTAACAATACTTACCTGGGGCTTTTTCCAGCCCCTGGCAGCCGTCCTGTGCCCACGCCGCAGCTCCGGAGGCTCCTGGTCTTCTCCGATGCAGATACTGACCTCGCCAGGTCGGCATTCCTGGTCGGCTTCTCGTACGCACCACAGTAGTTCTGCGCTTGCACAGTACCGTCCTGATGACATCAGCGCGACCATGTAACCCGCGCAGTGGAGCCCACAAGAAGCCAACCTGGAAAGCCGACCTGGCGAGGTTGGCATCTTCAGCGGAGAAGATCGGGAGCCACCGGAGCTGCGGCCTGAGCACAGGACAGCTGCCAGGGGCTGGAAGAAGCCCCAGGTAAGTGGAATTTTTTTTTTGCCTGGACGTATCCTTTAATTATAACTTCAAGAAGGTTTCACAGGCATGCCAGCTAATTAATGACCAAAAGATAAGACCACTTGCTTGATTGAACATCACATTCCACAGATTTAGCGTGAAGAGAAGAAGTTTATTTTTACTATTGGATGTTGATGAATGATGATGCAGAGTAGCACTAGTTGTCGTTACATTGGCTCCAAATGGTGCCTTCTTTGTAGTGTGGCCCCTGTCATTCTCACTCAGTCAGAAGGCTTGAATCTGATCGGTCTCTGTCAGACCAGTCAGAATAATTTTTAGTCAAGGCAAAATGAAAGACATCTGCAACCAAGACTGTTCTCCAGTGTTCAGGTTTAGAGTAGGCTGTCTTCTTCCAAAAGTTTTGGCACAATGATAATGGTTGCATGCTTTCCATTAAAAAAAAACAAAAACAGAAAAAAAAACAAAAACATAGCAAACCACCCTGTAGAGCAGCCTTTCTCAACCTTTGTACCCTGGAGGAACCATGGAAATAGCTTTTGGATCTCAAGGAACCCCTGCAAACAATGTTTTGATCTGGAGGAACCCCCGCCTTTATTTTGCAGGAGGTGTGGTCTTTAAAAGTATGTGAGGCTGTTTATTTCACTACCCCCTATTACAGCTCCTCTCATTATACTGTCTCCTTATCCTGATGCTTTTTTATTAATGTGCTCCTTATTATTTTAACTTCCAATTTAGTGCTTCTTTTTACAGTACCCCCTATTATAATGCACTGTATTATACTTCTCCCATGATGGGGGAAATGCCAAGGAACCCCTGCAGAGTACTCAAGAAACCCTGGTTGAGAAATCCTGCTGTAGAGCAAAGGGATGCAGATTGCAGAAACAAAAACTATTGGTATAGGAGAGAAAAAAACTTGAACAAATGAATGCCTGACAGTGACTATCTCTGCCTGCTGAGCAGAAGCAATTCAGAGAACAGTGTAGAGTAATAGAAAACTCACCATGCACTGTGGAGCAGAGGAGGAGGAGCCAGATCACCCAGTGACTGAGCAAGGACATGCTGCCTGAGTGGCTGCACTGATTTCTGTTACTGTGTATATATATAGGCAGGCTCATGGAAATTCCCTGTTGCAGTTCACTATAGAGAGGTATGTACCCCTGCCCCTGTATGGTATGATCTAAAAAGGAAGCACTGAAACCCCCAACCCACTAATTATTACATAACAATCTAACTTAAAGGAAATGCTAAATGACAACTGAAGTGAGAAGAATATGGAGCAGAGGCAAACCCAGTATTTTAAGGGGGAGGACGGCGGGAGGGTTAAGGAAATCCCTGAAAGGTCTCTCTCCCCAAATACATTAATGCTTGCCACACTGCAATGCACCACCAATAGCGATCTTCACAGTGCGGCGGGTGCAGTGCGGTATAACAGAGTGTGGCACCAATCTGTTGCACAGTGGTGTAGCTAAGAAACTATGGGCCCTGGTGCATATTTGGCATGCCCCCCCCCCCCCAAGCACTATATACATAGCAATTGATACGGCGCACCAACACCTGACAATGGCAACTACAGTGTCAGAGGTGCAAGAAGGGGATGGGGAGCAGCTTGTTACTGATTACCCCCAAGCACTCTATACATAGCAATCCCTGCCAATGGCAACTACAGTGTCAGAGGTGCAGGAAGGGGATGGGGAACAGTGTTTTAAGGATTACCACTATTCAAAGCATCTATAGAAGTGATTATTACCAGCACAGAGCCAATAGAGAGCTAAAACTGTGATAGAGGGTGGACCCCTTGGGGCCCCTCCAGCCCAAGGGCCCCGATGCAGTTGCTACCTCTGCACCCCCTATTGCTACGCCACTGCTGTTGCGTTCTTGCTGTCACAGGAAACACAACAGCTAGTGTGAACCTAGCCTAATAAGCGATCTTTACTGGCTTTACTGGCCGTGTTGTGATTGGTAGAGGAGGCTCCTGATATTATAAGCCAGGTAATATCAATATGTTTATTATTAAGGTCCCCTGATTGCCCCCTGTAGGCGATGGGGTGTGCAGCCTGGATAGCAGTTCCAGCCAAGGGTGATATGTTCTGTAGTCTCCTGCAAAGTAGGACATTAGACTATGACTATGGTAGGATTAGAGTGTGAGCTCCTCCGAGGACAGTCAGTGACATGACTATGTACTCTGTACAGTGCTGCAGAAGATGTCAGTGCTGTATAAATACATAATAATAATATGGTAGGACATTAGACTATGACTATGGTATGATTAGAGTGTGAGCTCCTCCGAGGACAGTCAGTGACATGACTATGTACTCTGTAATGTGCTGCAGAAGATGCCAGTGCTATATAAATACAAAATAATACTATGGGAGGACATTAGACTATGACTATGGTAGTATTAGAGTGTGAGCTCCTCTGAGGACGGTCAGGGACATGACTGTGTACTCTGTACAGTGCTGCAGAAGATGTCAGTGCTATATAAATACATAATATTAATAATGTGGTAGGACATTAGACTGTGACTATGGTAAGATTAGATTGTGAGCTCCTCTGAGGACAGTCAGTGACATGACTATGTACTCTGTACAGTGCTGCAGAAGATGCCAGTGCTATATAAATACATAATAATAATATGATAGGCCATTATACTATGACTATGGTAGGATTAGAGTGTGAGCTCCTCTGAGGACAGTCAGTGACATTACTATGTGCTCTGTAATGTTCTGCAGAAGATGTCAGTGCTATATAAATACATAATAATAATAATATGGTAGGACATTAGACTATGACTATGGTAGGATTAGAGTGTGAGCTCCTTTGAGGACAGCCAGTGACATGACTATGTACTCTGTAATGTGCTGCAGAAGATGTCAGTGCTATATAAATACATAATAATAATATGGTAGGACATTAGACTGTGACTATGGTAAGAGTAGATTGTGAGCTCCTCAGAGGACAGTCAGTGACATGACTATGTACTCTGTACAGTGCTGCAGAAGATGTCAGTGCTATATAAATACATAATAATAATATGATAGGTCATTATACTATGACTATGGTGGGATTAGAGTGTGAGCTCCTCTGAGGACAGTCAGTGACATGGCTATGTACTCTGTACAGTGCTGCAGAAGATGTCAGTGCTATATAAATACATAATAATATGGTAGGACACTAGACTATGACTATGGTAGGGATTAGATTGTAAGCTCCTCTGAGGAAAGTCAGTGACATGGCTATGTACTATGTAATGTGCTGCAGAAGATTTCAGTGCTATATAAATACATAATAATAATATGGTAGGACATTAGACTATGACTATGGTAGGGATTAGATTGTGAGCTCCTCTGAGGACAGTCAGTGACATGACTATGTACTCTGTAATGTGCTGCAGGAGATGTCAGTGCTATATAAATACATAATAATAATATGGTAGGACATTAGACTATGACTATGGTATGATTAGAGTGTGAGCTCCTCCGAGGACAGTCAGTGACATGACTCTGTACTCTGTAATGTGCTGCAGAAGATGCCAGTGCTATATAAATACAAAATAATACTATGGGAGGACATTAGACTATGACTATGGTAGTATTAGAGTGTGAGCTCCTCTGAGGACGGTCAGGGACATGACTGTGTACTCTGTACAGTGCTGCAGAAGATGTCAGTGCTATATAAATACATAATATTAATAATGTGGTAGGACATTAGACTGTGACTATGGTAAGATTAGATTGTGAGCTCCTCTGAGGACAGTCAGTGACATGACTATGTACTCTGTACAGTGCTGCAGAAGATGTCAGTGCTATATAAATACATAATAATAATATGATAGGTCATTATACTATGACTATGGTAGGATTAGAGTGTGAGCTCCTCTGAGGACAGTCAGTGACATTACTATGTGCTCTGTAATGTTCTGCAGAAGATGTCAGTGCTATATAAATACATAATAATAATATGGTAGGACATTAGACTATGACTATGGTAGGATTAGAGTGTGAGCTCCTTTGAGGACAGCCAGTGACATGACTATGTACTCTGTACAGTGCTGCAGAAGATGTCAGTGCTATATAAATACATAATAATAATATGGTAGGACATTAGACTGTGACTATGGTAAGATTAGATTGTGAGCTCCTCAGAGGACAGTCAGTGACATGACTATGTACTCTGTACAGTGCTGCAGAAGATGTCAGTGCTATATAAATACATAATAATAATATGATAGGTCATTATACTATGACTATGGTGGGATTAGAGTGTGAGCTCCTCTGAGGACAGTCAGTGACATGGCTATGTACTCTGTACAGTGCTGCAGAAGATGTCAGTGCTATATAAATACATAATAATATGGTAGGACACTAGACTATGACTATGGTAGGGATTAGATTGTAAGCTCCTCTGAGGAAAGTCAGTGACATGGCTATGTACTCTGTAATGTGCTGCAGAAGATTTCAGTGCTATATAAATACATAATAATAATATGGTAGGACATTAGACTATGACTATGGTAGGGATTAGATTGTGAGCTCCTCTGAGGACAGTCAGTGACATGACTATGTACTCTGTACAGTGCTGCAGATGATGTCAGTGCTATATAAATACATAATAATAATATGGGAGGACATTAGACTATGACTATGGTAGGATTAGAGTGTGAGCTCCTCTGAGGACAGTCAGTGACATGACTATGTACTCTGTAATGTGCTGCAGAAGATGTCAGTGCTATATAAATACATAATAATAATATGGTAGGACATTAGACTATGACTATGGTAGGATTAGAGTGTGAGCTCCTCTGAGGACAGTCAGTGACATGGCTATGTACTCTGTAATGTGCTGCAGAAGATGTCAGTGGTATATAAATACATAATAATAATATGGTAGGACAATAGACTATGACTATAGTAGGATTAGAGTGTGAGCTCCTCTGAGGACAGTCAGTGACATGACTATGTACTCTGTAATGTGCTTCAGAGGATGTCAGTGCTATATAAATACATAATAATAATATGGTAGGACATTAGACTATGACTATGGTAGGATTAGTGTGTGAGCTCCTCTGAGGGCAGTCAGTGACATGACTATGTACTCTGTAATGTGCTGCAGAAGATGTCAGTGCTATATACATACATAATAATATGGTAGGACATTACACTATGACTATGGTAGGATTAGATTGTGAGCTCCTCTTAGGACAGTCAGTGACATGGCTATGTACTCTGTAATGTGCTGCAGGAGATGTCAGTGCTATATAAATACATAATAATATGGTAGGACATTACACTATGACTATGGTAGGATTAGATTGTGAGCTCCTCTGAGGACAGTCAGTGACATGACTATGTACTCTGTAATGTGCTGCAGAAGATGTCAGTGCTATATAAATACATAATAATAATAATATGGTAGGACATTACACTATGACTATGGTAGGATTAGATTGTGAGCTCCTCTTAGGACAGTCAGTGACATGGCTATGTACTCTTTAATGTGCTGCAGAAGATGTCAGTGCTATATACATACATAATAATATGGTAGGACATTACACTATGACTATGGTAGGATTAGATTGTGAGCTCCTCTGAGGACAGTCAGTGACATGACTATGTACTCTGTAATGTGCTGCAGAAGATGTCAGTGCTATATAAATACATAATAATAATAATATGGTAGGACATTATACTATGACTATGGTAGGATTAGATTGTGAGCTCCTCTGAGGACAGTCAGTGACATGACTATGTACTCTGTAATGTGCAGCAGAAGATGTCAGTGCTATATAAATACATAATAATAATATGGTAGGACATTACACTATGACTATGGTAGGATTAGACTGTGAGCCCCTCTGAGGACAGTCAGTGACAAGCTATGTACTCTGTAATGTGCTGCAGAAGATGTCAGTGCTATATAAATATATAATAATAATATGGTAGGGCATTAGACTATGACTATGGTAGGATTAGATTGTGAGCTCCTCTGAGGAGAGTCAGTGACTTGACTATGTACTCTGTAATGTGCTGCTGGAGATGTCAGAGCTATATAAATACATAATATTAATATGGGAGGACATTAGACTATGACTATGGTAGGATTAGAGTGTGAACTCCTCTGAGGACAGTCAGTGACATGACTATGTACTCTGTAATGTGCTGCAGAAGATGTCAGTGCTATATAAATACATGATAATAATAATATGGTAGGATATTAGACTATGACTATGGTAGGATTAGATTGTGAGCTCCTCTGAGGAAAGTCAGTGACATGACTATGTACTCTGTAATGTGCTTCAGAGGATGTCAGTGCTATATACATACATAATAATAATATGGTAGGGCATTAGACTATGACTATGGTAGGATTTGATTGTGAGCTCCCCTGAGGACAGTCAGTGACATGACTATGTACTCTGTAATATGCTTCAGAAGATGTCAGTGCTATATAAATACATAATAATACTATGGGAGGACATTAGACTATGACTATGGTAGTATTAGATTGTGAGCTCCTCTGAGGACGGTCAGGGACATGACTATGTACTCTGTAATTTGCTGCAGGAAATGTCAGTACTATATAAATACATAATAATAATATGGTAGTACATTAGACTATGACTATGGTAGGATTAGATTGAACTCCTATGAGGACAGTCAGTGACAAGACTATGTACTCTGTAATGTGCTGCAGGAGATGTCAGTACTATATAAATACATAATAATGATATGGTAGTACATTAGACTATAACTATGGTAGGATTAGATTGTGAGCTCCTCTGAGGACAGTCAGTGACATGACTATGTACTCTGTAATGTGCTGCAGGAGATGTCAGTGCTATATAAATACATAATAATAATATGGAAGGACATTAGACTATGACTATGGTAGGATTAGATTGTGAGCTCCTCTGAGGACAGTCAGTGACAAGACTATGTACTCTGTAATGTGCTACAGGAGATGTCAGTACTATATTGCAGTGACTAAGCATTACCTTGTACTCATACTGCGCTGTGTGATCTGATCTGCATGTATTCCTGTATTGTCATATTGCTGTTAGAGGTGTAGTGAACGGTTCGCCGGCGAACGGTTCCAGGCGAACATTGGTGGTTCGCGTTCGCCTGCGCCAGGCGAACTTTTACGGATGTTCGATTCGCCCCATAATGCACTATGAGGGTCAACTTTGACCCTCTGCATCACAGTCAGCAGGCACATTGTAGCCATTCAGGCTACACTAAGCCCTGGAGCCCCACCCCCCCTTATATAAGGCAGGGTCCGGCGGCCATTACACTCACTCGTGTGCCTGCTAGAGAGAGGAGAGGGACAGCTGCTGCAGACTTGATCTTCTAGGGACAGATTAGTTAGGTTCTTGGCTGCTTAGTTTGCTCCTGGCTGATTGTTATTGCTTTATAGCACCCTAGCTTTTGTCAGAGCTCATCCTGTACTTTTTTTTTTTTTAACTGTGTGTCAAACTGACACTTTTGTTGCGTGCACAGCCTTGCTAATTGATAGTGTGTGTGCCACTGCCAGCAGCCCAGCACATTCAGTGACTGACTACCTGTGTGTGTGACAGGGAGCTGCACATTGTACTACCCAGTACTGCATATACCCAGTACCTGTTGTGTTTACTTAACCCACCTCATCACTGCACATAACTACCTGTAGTGTTGAGTGAACCCAGCTCACTGCATCCTACTACTACCTGTTGTGTTTACTTAACCCACCTCATCACTGCACATAACTACCTGTAGTGTTGAGTGAACCCAGCTCACTGCATATACCTACTACCTGTTGTGTTGAGTGAACCCAGCTCACTGCATCCTACTACTACCTGTTGTGTTTACTTAACCCACCTCATCACTGCACATAACTACCTGTAGTGTTGAGTGTTGAGTGAAACTAGCTCACTGCATACACCTAATACCTGTTGTGTTTACTTAACCCACCTCATCACTGCACATAACTACCTGTAGTGTTGAGTGAACCCAGCTCACTGCATATACCTACTACCTGTTGTGTTGAGTGAACCCAGCTCACTGCATCCTACTACTACCTGTTGTGTTTACTTAACCCACCTCATCACTGCACATAACTACCTGTAGTGTTGAGTGAACCCAGCTCACTGCATATACCTACTACCTGTTGTGTTGAGTGAACCCAGCTCACTGCATCCTACTACTACCTGTTGTGTTTACTTAACCCACCTCATCACTGCACATAACTACCTGTAGTGTTGAGTGTTGAGTGAAACCAGCTCACTGCATACACCTAATACCTGTTGTGTTTACTTAACCCACCTCATCACTGCACATAACTACCTGTAGTGTTGAGTGAACCCAGCTCACTGCATATACCTACTACCTGTTGTGTTGAGTGAACCCAGCTCACTGCATCCTACTACTACCTGTTGTGTTTACTTAACCCACCTCATCACTGCACATAACTACCTGTAGTGTTGAGTGAACCCAGCTCACTGCATATACCTACTACCTGTTGTGTTGAGTGAACCCAGCTCACTGCATCCTACTTGTAACGATCGGTGGGCGCAGAGAGTATCTGATTACCGGTGATCTGCAGTATCACCGGAAATACAGATATATACCAGATTATAAGTGAACTGCAGTCTCACCGATAATCCGATATACAAACTAACCTCTGATCACCTGAATAGAGTGTAGTGTTTGGTGTAACTGTAACACTAAGAGGACAAGGCCTCAATGCAGTAAGGAGTACTGCACAGATTCCTTCCGCAGACCTGAGCTCTCCAAGACGGGAGGAGTCAGACTGACAGTAGGAAGGGATATCTGAAAGTGACCCTCAGGAGGAAGGATCGCTAACAGAGCGAGGAACCGCCTCTAACGGTAAGGTCGGTTCTCGAGGTCAGACAAGCCAGGTCGTACACACACGGACAGATAAAGTACAGGATCAGGAGGCAAAGGCAGAGTCAAAGTACAGGCAGGGTTCAGCAACGGGGTATCAGAAATATCGGGGCACAAAATCAGGAGGCAGAAGCAGAGTCAAGGAACGAGCCAGGGTTCGGCAACAGAGTATCAGAAATATCGAGGTGCAAGATCAGAGTTCAGGAGGATAGTCAAGGCAGGCAAAAGTCATAACAGATAATCACAATCAAACTAGTACTTTAGCTATCAACAGAATCTAGCTTAGTGTAGGATTACAGCTCCAGCTGGTCCCGGCACACTAACGGATCTAACTACGGATCTGGGTGCTCCCACATATGTGAACGCAATGCCAGACAAGGAGCAAGTGAACAACCAGCAGTATATATACTCTAGGACCTTTCCAGGACCTCCCTAATTGCTGGTCCAATGGGAGCAGTGGAATTTGTCAGCTGACCCAGCTGGTCAGCCGACACCCTTCTAACTACTATTTAAACTCTGCCTCTGTGCTCGCGCGCGTGTAAGTCTGAATCTTGGTGGACTATCAGTCCCAGCCACACCAGTACTGTTTTGCAATGTATCTAATGCGGGTGTCGCCTCTGATGTGGATTCCGCCGTTACCAATGCGGATTCCGCCGCACTGCCCATGCGGCATGCGGCGTTTTTTCCGCGTTGTGACGCCATGCTGGACGCGGAAACAGCCGCCTCACCTCGAGAGACGGCGGCTTTTCCGCGTTTCCTCACAGTACCCCCCTCCCGAGGAGTGGACTCCGGACAACTCCCACCAGGTTTCTCGGGATGTACAGCATGAAATTCCTTCACTAACTCGTCCGCATGCATGCGGTTCCTAGGTACCCATTGCCTCTCCTCAATCCCGTACCCCTTCCAATGTACGAGGTACTGTACCGAGTTCTGTACAGTACGTGAATCTATGATCTTCTCCACTTCGTACTCGGGTTGGGCATCCACCAACACGGGAGGAGGAGGAGTGGGACCCACCTGGACTGCTGGTTTAAGAAGGGATACGTGGAAAGACCTCACCCCCCGCATGCTGGTGGGAAGGTCAATGGAATAAGTAACATTATTAATCTTCTTGGTCACGGAAAATGGGCCCACAAACCTGGGACCCAGTTTGGCAGATGGCTGCTTCAGGGTCAAGTGACGTGTGGACACCCAGACTAGATCCCCTGGCCGAAACTTCCATTCCACGGACCGTCTCTTATCTGCTTGACCCTTCTGACTCTGGAACGCCTTCTGTAAATTCCCCTTAACAATTCCCCAATTGTCCCTGAGTGATCTCTGCCAATCTTCCAGTGCTGGAAATGGAGACGAGACAACTGGAAAAGGGGAAAATTTGGGTGACCTCCCTGTTACAATCTGAAATGGGGAAAACCCAGACGAGGAATTCTTTAAATTATTTTGAGCGAATTCCGCGAAGGGCAAAAATTTCACCCAGTCACTCTGCGCCTCAGCAACGTAGCATCTCAGGAATTGCTCCAGGGATTGGTTAATGCGTTCTGTCTGCCCATTGGTCTGTGGGTGGTAGCCTGACGAGAAAGACAATTTCATGCCCATTTGGTGGCAAAATGCCCTCCAGAATCCAGACACAAACTGGACTCCCCTATCAGACACGATGTCTTCCGGAATGCCATGCAGCCGGAAGATGTGAATGATAAACAATTCAGCCAGTTCTTGAGCCGAGGGGAGTCCTTTCAGGGGCACAAAATGGGCCATTTTGCTAAACCGATCGACTACCACCCAAATGACCGACATGCCTTCAGACCTGGGCAATTCCCCCACAAAATCCATGGACAAGTGGGTCCATGGCTCACTCGGGGTGGGCAAAGGCTGCAACCTTCCTACAGGTGCCAGCCGGGAGGGCTTACTCTGGGCGCACACCGCACACTCCCTAACATACTCCTTGCAATCTGTTGCCAAGGAAGGCCACCAAGCACACCTGGCAATCAGATCCTGCGTTCTGGCAGCTCCAGGATGACCAGCATTCTTATGGGCGTGAAAGAGTTGCAGAACCTGTAACCGGAATGGTAGTGGTATGAACAAGACCCCTTCGGGTTTCCCTTCAGGAACCTCCTGCTGAAAGGGACCCAAGATCTCTGTCCACTCTTCCCAAGACTCCGTGGCGGCTAACACCAGTTTCTGCGGAATGATGGATTCAGGAGTGTGGGGCTGTGCTGTCTCAGGTTCGAAACACCTGGAGAGGGCATCTGCCTTGATGTTTTTGCTACCTGGAGTGTATGTGATTATAAACCTGAATCTCGTAAAAAACAAGGACCACCGGGCCTGACGGGGACTAAGCCTCTTAGCCCCCTCGATGTACTCCAAGTTCTTGTGGTCGGTGTAAACAGTGATCGTGTGCTCTGCCCCCTCCAACCAGTGGCGCCACTCCTCAAATGCCAATTTAATGGCCAGGAGCTCTCTGTTGCCTATATCGTAGTTTCTCTCCGCCGGAGAGAACCTACGGGAAAAGTACGCACAGGGGTGTAGTCTTCCCTGTAACCCTGATCGCTGAGACAGCACAGCCCCTACCCCGACCTCCGAGGCATCGACCTCAACAATGAACGGATAAGCGGTGTCGACATGTCTCAGGATTGGTGCGGAACAAAACAATTTTTTCAGACTAGAAAATGCATTCTGAGCCTCCGGAGACCAGTGGGTAGTATCTGCCCCCTTTTTTGTGAGACTGGTAAGGGGTGCAATGATTGTGGAGTACCCTTTTATAAACCTCCTATAATAATTTGCAAAACCCAGGAATCTCTGGAGGGCTTTCAGACCCACAGGTTGCGGCCATTCTAGGACAGCTGTGACTTTAGCAGGGTCCATTGACAGACCTGAGGTAGAAATCACATACCCCAGAAACGTGACGGATGTCACCTCAAAAATACACTTTTCTAACTTGGCATAGAGTCTATTCTGTCTTAATTTGTTTAGGACAAATTTCACATGGACCCTGTGTTCGGGGAGGTTATTGGAATAAATTAATATATCATCGAGGTATACCAGTACGAATTTACCCAATACCTCCCGGAATACCTCATTGATTAGTTCCTGGAAGACGGCGGGCGCATTGCACAACCCGAAGAGCATCACCAAGTATTCGTAATGCCCGTCGGGTGTGTTAAAGGCCGTCTTCCATTCATCGCCCCTTCTAATGCGGATTAGGTTGTATGCCCCCCTCAGATCTAACTTAGAAAAGATCTTTGCAGTAGTGACCTGCGTGAATAAGTCGTCTATCAATGGTAATGGATAGCGATTTTTCACCGTGATTTTATTGAGACCTCGGTAGTCGATACAAGGTCGAAGACCCCCGTCTTTTTTCTTAACGAAAAAGAAACCGGCCCCAGCAGGTGACCGAGAGGGCCGAATAAACCCCTTGGCCAGGTTGTCACGAATGTAATCCTGCATGGCCAACTTCTCGGGACCGGACAAGTTATACAGGTGACCCCTAGGGGGCATACAACCAGCACGGAGATCAATGGGGCAATCGAACGGGCGATGAGGAGGTAATTGATCAGCAGACTTGGGACAAAAGACATCAGAAAAATCGGAATACACCTCGGGAACACCCTCCACGTACACCTTGGTCTGACCCAATGTCACCTTTCCTAGACACTGTTGGTGACAACGATCAGACCATCTGGTTACCTGACCCGTGGCCCAGTCGATTTGTGGAGAGTGGGCCTGTAACCAAGGCATGCCTAAGATAATAGTGGAGGTTGGCATGTTCAAAACGAAAAACTGTAGCTGTTCCCCATGCAATACCCCTATCGTAACCCTCACCTGCGGAGTCTGAGACAGGGGACGATCCCGTTGCAGCGGGGAATCGTCTACTGCCGTGACCTGAATGGGGGGACTTACTGGAGTGAGAGGAATACCCAACTCCCGAGCAAATTCAAGGTTCATAAAATTGGCCGCTGAGCCAGAGTCAATAAAAGCTTCAGTGTCCACAGACTTATCATCCCACGTAATAGTACAGGGGAGAAGTAACTTCTTCTCTTTTTGGGGTGAGAATGAAGTGCCTAGGGTGTCACCCCCCACTACTCCTAGGCAGACCCGTTTCCCGACTTGTTAGGGCAGTTTCGCACCCTGTGCCCTGCTTCTGCACAATACAGGCACAGTTGTTCTGTTATTCTCCGCCTACGTTCCACCTGGGTCAATCTTGATCGACCAATTTGCATGGGTTCGGGTGGTGGTGAGGCTGGAGAGGGTGACACCGGTGGAGATGCCGTTACTGCGGGTGTACCAGAAGGTGCCACATATGAAGTCACCCTGACCCGGTGACTGCCCCTAGTCTGCCTCTGATGGCGTAGTCGACGATCGACTCTGATGGCCGATGATATGGCCTCATCGACTGTTGCGGGCTCGGGTAAGGTTAGCATCAAATCAGAGACCTCCTCCGACAACCCAGATAGAAAATAATCCATCAGAGCAAAATTGTCGAATCTGGCGGTAACAGACCACCTACGAAATTCTGCTGCGTAATCCTCGACCGACCCTCTGCCTTGCCGCAAAAGTTTGAGCTTCCGCTCTGAAGTTGCCGCAAGGTCAGGGTCGTCGTATATTACGGCCATAGCCTTAAAAAATTCCTCGACTGAGGTCAGAGCTAAATTAGTGGGGGACAGGTTGTATGCCCAGGACTGGGAATCACCAGTTAACAGTGTTTTAATGAAAATGACCCGTTGGGTCTCAGTCCCCGAGGATCGGGGTCTTAACTCGAAGTATGACAACACTCTACTCTTGAAATTCCGGAAGTCAGACTTGTGGCCGGAAAATTTATCAGGTACAGGCATACGTATGTCATCACTAGGAGGGGATCGCACTGAATCAACTGACGTCTGGAGGGTTTGCACAGAGCCTGAAAGGGCATCAATCAAAGCTTTGTGCTGGCCTAGTGCTTGATGGAGGTTATCCACCGAAGTGGCAAGCATACCCAGACGACCAGTGTTTGCGTCCATTTTGTTTTTTGGTCTGGCGTTCTGTAACGATCGGTGGGCGCAGAGAGTATCTGATTACCGGTGATCTGCAGTATCACCGGAAATACAGATATATACCAGATTATAAGTGAACTGCAGTCTCACCGATAATCCGATATACAAACTAACCTCTGATCACCTGAATAGAGTGTAGTGTTTGGTGTAACTGTAACACTAAGAGGACAAGGCCTCAATGCAGTAAGGAGTACTGCACAGATTCCTTCCGCAGACCTGAGCTCTCCAAGACGGGAGGAGTCAGACTGACAGTAGGAAGGGATATCTGAAAGTGACCCTCAGGAGGAAGGATCGCTAACAGAGCGAGGAACCGCCTCTAACGGTAAGGTCGGTTCTCGAGGTCGGACAAGCCAGGTCGTACACACACGGACAGATAAAGTACAGGATCAGGAGGCAAAGGCAGAGTCAAAGTACAGGCAGGGTTCAGCAACGGGGTATCAGAAATATCGGGGTACAAAATCAGGAGGCAGAAGCAGAGTCAAGGAACGAGCCAGGGTTCGGCAACAGAGTATCAGAAATATCGAGGTGCAAGATCAGAGTTCAGGAGGATAGTCAAGGCAGGCAAAAGTCATAACAGATAATCACAATCAAACTAGTACTTTAGCTATCAACAGAATCTAGCTTAGTGTAGGATTACAGCTCCAGCTGGTCCCGGCACACTAACGGATCTAACTACGGATCTGGGTGCTCCCACATATGTGAACGCAACGCCAGACAAGGAGCAAGTGAACAACCAGCAGTATATATACTCTAGGACCTTTCCAGGACCTCCCTAATTGCTGGTCCAATGGGAGCAGTGGAATTTGTCAGCTGACCCAGCTGGTCAGCCGACACCCTTCTAACTGCTATTTAAACTCTGCCTCTGTGCTCGCGCGCGTGTAAGTCTGAATCTTGGTGGACTATCAGTCCCAGCCACACCAGTACTGTTTTGCAATGTATCTAATGCGGGTGTCGCCTCTGATGTGGATTCCGCCGTTACCAATGCGGATTCCGCCGCACTGCCCATGCGGCATGCGGCGTTTTTTCCGCGTTGTGACGCCATGCTGGACGCGGAAACAGCCGCCTCACCTCGAGAGACGGCGGCTTTTCCGCGTTTCCTCACACTACTACTACCTGTTGTGTTTACTTAACCCACCTCATCACTGCACATAACTACCTGTAGTGTTGAGTGAACCCAGCTCACTGCATATACCTACTACCTGTTGTGTTGAGTGAACCCACCTCACCGCATCCTAGTACCTTTACTGTTCAGTGAACCCAGCTCACTGCATCCTACTACCTGTTGTGTTGAGTGAACCCACCTCACTGCATCCTAGTACCTTTACTGTTCAGTGAACCCAGCTCACTGCATATACCTAGCATCCCACCGAGATGGACAAAATGGACAAACCAGGTAGAGGAAGAGGTAGAGGCAGACCCAGAGGAAGGCCACCAGGCACCGGCAGGTCTGTGTGAGGTGGTGTTGCTGTGATTTCGTGTGGACCTGGCCCAAAATACAGTGCTCAGAAGAAGGCACGTGCCATCACTTCCCAAAATCGTGAGGAGGTGATTGAGTATTTAACACAAAACACCTCATCTCCCGCAGCCACCAGCGCTACAACAAGCACCACATCCGCTGCATTTGACACTTCGCAGGAGTTATTTGGTGGTGGTGGTGGTGAAATCACCGATTCACAGCCACTACTGCAACAACAACAAGAAGGCGCAGGTACACCACCTCCTACGTCTGAGTTAGGTGGCGATAGTATGGACGTAACGTGTGTGGAGGGGGCTGATGAAACACCTGAAGTTGGTGCAGTTGAGGAGGTGTCTGAGGAAAGTGAAGCTGGCCAGGAGGATTATGATGACGATTATACGGATACCACATATGTTCCCGGTAGAGGAGATGACCAGGGGGACAGTTCAGAGGAGGAGTCAGAGAGGACTAGGAGGAGACGACTCCATGATAGAAGCAGAGGGAGCTCGTTCTCAGAAACAGCTGGGGGCAGTGTCCGGCGCCATGTATCGCCAGCTATGGCCAGACAGCCAACATGCCCTTCAACGTCAGCTGCTGATGCCACCGTAGCGCCATCACCCCAGGGGGGCTCAGCGGTTTGGAAATTTTTTAACGTGTGTGTCTCAGATTGGAGCAAAGCCATCTGTTGTCTCTGCCAGCAAAAATTGAGCCATGGAAAGGCCAACTCTCACGTAGGGACAAGTGCCTTACGAAGGCACCTGGAGAAAAGGCACAAACAGCTATGGCAAGAACACCTGGGGAAAAGCAGCACCCCTCAAAAGACAAGCCACCCTCCTTCTCCTCTTCCTCCTTCAGGTGCATCGTCTTCATCCACTTTCTCCCTTGCACCTTCACAGCCACCCTCCTCCACACCGCCTCTTCCCTTCAGCGGTTCCTTCTCCTCTGCCCACAGCAGTACCCAGCTGTCCGTGAAGGAAGTATTTGAGCGGAAGAAGCAAATGTCTGCCAGTCACCCTCTTGCCCGACGCCTGACAGCTGGCGTGGCGGAACTATTAGCTCGCCAGCTATTACCATACAAGCTGGTGGATTCGGAGGCTTTCCGTAAGTTTGTGGTCATTGGTACACCGCAGTGGAAGATACCAGGCCGCAATTATTTTTCACAAAAGGCCATACCCAAACTCTTCCATGCAGTTGAGAGGCAAGTGGTGTCATCTCTGGCACACAGCGTTGGGTCAAGGGTCCACCTGACCACGGATGCCTGGTCTGCCAAGCACGGGCAGGGCAACTACATTACATACGCAGCCCATTGGGTCAACCTGGTGACCGATGGCAGCAAGCAGGGAGTACGCGGCTGCGCAGAGGACTTACTTGTCACACCTCCACGGCTTGCAGGCAGGCCTCCAGCCACCTCCTCTCCACCTGCTATCACCGCTTCGCTGTCATCATCCTCCTCCTCCTTGGCTGGTGCCGCCATCTCCTCTCCAGCTACACAGCCCCAGCACCCCAGGGCCTATGCTGCATGCCAGGTGCGACGGTGTCATGCAGTGTTAGACATGTCTTGCTTGAAAGCGGAGAGTCACACTGGAGCAGCTCTGCTGGCTGCTCTTAACAAACAGGTGGAGCAATGGCTGACCCCGCACAAGCTTGAGATCGGCAACGTAGTGTGTGACAACGGCAGCAATCTCATTGCTGCGTTGAATTTGGGAAAGCTGACACACATACCCTGCATGGCACATGTGCTTAATCTGGTCGTGCAAAGATTTGTGTCCAAGTACCCAGGCTTAGAGGACGTCCTGAAGCAGGCCAGGAAGTTGTGTGGGCATTTCAGGCGCTCTTACAAAGCCATGGCACGCTTTGCGGAGATTCAGCGTAGAATAAACTTGCCGGTGAGACGCCTGATTTGCGATAGCCCGACTCGCTGGAATTCCACCCTGCTGATGTTCTCTCGCCTGCTAGACCAGGAAAGAGCCGTCACCCAGTACCTGTATAATTACAGTACAAGGACACAATCTGGGAGGATGGGGATGTTCTGGCCCAACAACTGGACACTGATGCGAAATGCATGCAGGGTCATGGAGCCCTTTGAGGAGGTGACCAAATTGGTGAGTCGCGATGAGGGCACCATCAGCGACTTGATCCCCTACGCCTACTTTCTGGAGCGTGCCGTGCGTAGAGTGGTGGATACAGCTGTGGAGAAACGTGAACAAGAAGAGTTACGGCAGCAGGAGTCGTGGGATCCATTTACACCCGAACCCGATGTTTCCACAACACCGGCGGCAGCACAGAGGGGGAAGGAGGAGGAAGAAGAGGAGTCGTGTGGGGAAGGAGAAGAGTCAGACTCTGATGATGGTGATGATGAGGAAGGTGTTTCTGTGGAGGAGGAAGAGGCGGCGGAAGGAGAACAACCGCGGCAGCCATCACAGGGGGCTTCTGCTGCTCCACGTTCCCGTGGTATTGTTCGTGGCTGGGGGGAGGAAGAGGAGTTGCGTCCCGTCACTGAGGAAGAGCAAGAGGAGATGGAGAGTACGTCTGCATCCAGCTTTGTGCAGATGTCCTCTTTCATGTTGTCCAGCCTGTTGAGGGATCCCCGTATCAAAAAACTCAAGTTGAATGACCTGTACTGGGTGGCCACGCTACTAGACCCTCGGTACAGGCACAAAGTGGCCGACCTGTTACCAACTCAACAAAAGGCGGAAAGGATGCAGCACTTTCAGAACAAGCTGTCGATGATGCTTTACAATTCATTTAAGGGTGATGTGGCTGCACAACGCAATCAAGGTACCACTGGCAGTAACCCTCCTCCTCCCAAGTCCACGCAGGCAAGAACAGGACGCTCCAGCGATCTCAGGGTGATGTCGGACATGCGGACGTTCTTTAGTCCAACTCCTCGCCATAGTCCTTCCGGATCCACCCTCCACCAACGCCTGGACTGGCAGGTAGCCGACTACCTGGCCTTGAGTGTGGATGTAGACTCTGTGAAAAGCGACGATGAACCCTTGGACTACTGGTTGCGCAGGCTTGACCTGTGGCCAGAGCTGTCCCAATTTGCCATACAACTTCTCTCTTGCCCTGCTGCAAACGTCCTGTCAGAAAGGACCTTCAGTGCAGCTGGAGGCATAGTTACTGAGAAGAGAAGTCGCCTAAGTCACGACAGTGTTCAGTACCTGACCTTTATCAAAATGAATGAGGAATGGATCACGGAGGGCTACTGCACGACCAAAGACTAAGTCAGTCCCCACACACAGCATCTCTGCCTGCAGGCCGCTTGACTGCCTTCTCCGCCACCACCAACAGGGTCCAGGACTCTAGGCAGATTCCTGAATTTTGCTACACTAATTTTTCTGGTGCGTGTACATGTGCCCATCCCCCTTCGTGATCATTACCTTGCCGCGGTGAAAGGGCTTGCGCATCACAATGAAGCAATGACCGCCGGCTATTTGAGTGTCTCGGGTGGGGGTGGCACACAAAAGATAATAAGGTCGTTGCTTCATTGTGGTCAGACCAAATTTGATCAGCTGGACAGTCACTGTTCTGTCATTCAGCTACATCAGCCGGGCGAGCATATGGGCTGAAAAGCCACCATCACCTGCACTCTCGTCATGGTGCGCACCAGTCCAGCACGGCCGTCACTACACAAACGGCTGTTTGCAGTCACTGCATACCTTTCACTGCATCTGTGACTGCACATTATACCTGGCAGTCAGTGCATAACTTGCACTTGAATGGATACACTTTTAAACAATTTAAAAATACAACCATCTAAACTTGCAAACAATTTAAAAATACAACCATCTATCATTTTCAAACAATTTAAAAAAAGGGCAAAAAAACTTGCCCTCCGTAAAACATTCTTGGCAAATGCTTTCGACTTGGTTTGTCTTCCGCTGGCTCAAGGGTCCATCTGACCACAGATGCCTGGTCTGCAAAGCACGGTCAGGGCAGCTACAGCATGGGTCTCAGCAGGCTCCCACTTCGGGCCGCAATCCAACCTTCATTCCCCGCGGTGACAATGGCAGACTTGCCCTCCATAACGGATTCCCGTTAAAGGATTTAAAGTTAATTCATTTCAATTAGGGCCGCAAAAGGTCCTCCTGAGTCCTGTATTGTTATATTTGGTCACTACCTCGGGGCGGGCGTGCATGCCTGCCTGCCTCCCTCCTTGCCTGGATGTGTGGTGGTAGACGTTGATCAGGCTCCAACTCCGGAACGCAATACAAGAGGGAGCTCGTCTTTAGAAACAGCTGGGAGCAGTGTCCGGCGCCATGTATCGCCCGCTATGGCCAGACAGCCAACATGTCCTTCAACGTCAGCTGCTGATGCCACCGTAGCGCCATCAGCCCAGGGGGGCTCAGCGGTTTGGAAATTTTTTTACGTGTGTGTCTCAGATCGGAGCAAAGCCATCTAGTGTCTCTGCCAGCAAAAATTGAGCCGTGGAAAGGCCAACTGTCACGTAGGGACAAGTGCTTTACGAAGGCACCTGGAGAGAAGGCACAAACAGCTATGGCAAGAACACCTGAGGAAAAGCAGCACCCCTCAAAAGACAAGCCGCGGAGAACAACCGCGGCAGCCGTCACAGGGGGCTTCTGCTGCTCCACGTTCCCATGGTATTGCTCGTGGCTGGGGGGAGGAAGAATGGCTACACATAAACAATTTAAAAATACAACCATCTAAACTTTCAACCAATTTAAAAATACAACCATCTAAACTTTCAAACAATTTAAAAATACAACCATCTAAACTTTCAAACTATTTAAAAATACAACCATCTACATTTTCAAACAATTTACAAAAATGCCAACAAAAATTGCCCTCCGTAAAACATTCTTGGCAAATGCTTTCGACTTGGTTTGTCTTCCGCTGGCTCAAGGGTCCATCTGACCACAGATGCCTGGTCTGCAAAGCACGGTCAGGGCAGCTACAGCATGGGTCTCAGCAGGCTCCCACTTCGGGCCGGAATCCAACCTTCATTCCTCGCGGTGACAATGGCAGACTTGCCCTCCATAACGGATTCCCGTTAAAGGATTTAAAGTTAATTCATTTCAATTAGGGTCGCAAAAGGTCCTCCTGAGTCCTGTATTGTTATTTTTGGTCACTACCTCGGGGCGGGCATGCCTGCCTGCTGCCCTCCTTGGATGTGTAGTGGTAGCCGTTTCTCAGGCTCCACACCGGATTCCATCCCTCATTCCCCGGCCATTACCCGGGGTCACAAATGGCAGACTTGCCCGCCTCCATATGATTCTCGTGAAAGGAATGTGGTGTCATCTTTGCCCGCCATAACTGGTTCTCGTTCAAGGATTTAAAGTACATTCATTTCAAATACACAGCAGGGCCTCGAAAGTCCGCCTCCTGTATTGTTATTTTTGGTCACTACCTCGGGGCGGGCGGGCGTGCGTGCCTGCCCGCTGCCCTCCTTGGATGTGTAGTGGTAGCTGTTGCTCAGGCTCCACACCGGATTCAAACCCCTCATTCCCCGGCCATTACTCGGGGTCACAATGGCAGACTTGCCCGCCTCCACAGGATTCTCATTGTAGCGGTACTGAACAAGTACACAGCAAGTAGAAAATGTAATTTAAAAACAAAACGTAAGCTTTTTAACAATGCCATGGAAAGTTGAGAAGGCAGTCACACATTACCTGACATCACTGAGTGAGGAAGAGCAATCACGCCATGTTGCGCAGTAGTCCAGCATGGCCGTCACTACACAAACAGCTGTTTGCGGTGCGTTACACGGTGAGTTTGGTGTGTCAGTGTGAAGCAGTACCTTAATTACACTACCTGATTGATGTATACACATGCAAGATGTTTTAAAGCACTTTAGGCCTGCAATTTAGCATTCAATGTGATTTCTGCCCTTAAAACGCTGCTTTGCGTCACATCCAGATTTTTCACCGGGACTTTTGGCATGTATCCCACTCCGCCATGCCCCCGTCCAGGTGTTAGACCCCTTGAAACATCTTTTCCATCACTTTTGTGGCCAGCATAATTTTTTCTATTTTTCAAAGTTTGCCTCCCCATTGAAGTCTATTGCGGTTCGCGAACTTTTCCGCGAACCGAACCTTCCGCGGAAGTTCGTGAACCCGGTTCGCGAGCCGAAAATCGGAGTTTCGCGACATCTCTAATTGCTGTATGTCACCCCTAAATATATTGTCTGTAACCTTAACTAATGTCCAGCGCTGCGTAACATGGTGGTGCTTTATAAATACAATACATAAATACATAATAATAATAATATGGTAGGATATTGCACTATAACTATGAATGGGTTAGATTGTGAGCTCTTCTGAGGATGCGAGTTCCTCCAAAGGCTCCCCGAAGTGCTAGCAGATTGAGTAAGTTTAAAAAGGAACAATCCAGGAATGATGAGCAGCAATGAGGAATGGGAAAGCAAGATGATATCTAGTGTCTTCTTTCTTCTTAGTTAGAGCGGTATAAAAACCCTGACATAATATTCAGGGTAAGTTCACAGTGGGATGTTAAAGTCGCACGTTAAATAAGTTTGTAACGCACAATAACGCACTGCAATGCAAAATCAATAGTGTGTTCACAGTGCAGACGTTGGGTTGTAGTGTAATGTAGCACGTTAACAAAAAGTACTGCATGCAGTGTGTTCCTCACGTTATTATGTGCGTTCCACTCTTTGCACATATTCAGTAGAAGGTTTTATTTTGTTTAACTGACACATAATAATGGCAGAAAAGTTGTATTTATTTTGTAGCCATAGATAGGGTAGCGGTTTATTTAAAGACGCATACACACATATAATGTTTTTTTTTTGTTTGATTTAAAGGAGTCATCAGGCAGGATTAAAGAAAATAAGGGCTACTTACCGGGGGCTTCCTCCAGCCCCAAGCTCCCAGCATGTCCCTCGCCGCAGCTCTCCCTTCAGTCGTTCACCGCAGCTCCGTCCCAGTCCCCGGCGATGACGTCAGGGCGACCTCCAGGTCGGCCTGTACTGCGCCTGCTGTCGCCCTGACGTCATCGCCGCAGACCGGGACGGAGCTGAGGCGAACGGCTGAAGGGAGAGCTGCGGCGAGGGACATGCTGGGAGCTTGGGGCTGGAGGAAGCCCCCGGTAAGTAGCACTTACTTTCTTTAATACTGCCTGATGACTCCTTTAAGGTGCATACCATAATGTTTTTGTTTTTATTATTTTTTGGAGGCGTATAATTATGTTAACACCATGTGTGTTTAATTATGTTTGTTAACTCCGCCTATAAAGGTTAATTGAGTGGGGTTGTTTATTTGCTTGTAATAATGGTTGGTCGTGGCAAACGTTTGTCTGCTGGTGGCCGTGGTCATGGCATTGGTCATAAAAAATGTTTTGTGTTTGATGTCGACGATTTAATAGCAAGTGTGCAATAACACCCACAACTATTTGACAAACAACATCCAAAATATAAAGACAATGAGGTGAATCGTGTGTTTTGGGAGAAAAAATAACTGCCTCATTTTATGACGACTGGGCAAGTCAAACCGATAAAGCAGGGAAAAGTATAATTTTTTTTTTACATAATTATGACTGTGACTTTATAGTGGCATAATGTAGTATTTAATAGGGCTCAGCATGTTGAGTGTATGCGCCTGTATGGTGGCATAATGTAAGTATTTACCTTATGTGACCTTATGGGTGCATAACATTAGCAGCAGTGTGTTTAGTGATGGTCGCTATTTTGAATTATTTTGTATAGTTTGATAATTTTTTTTTTGAATGTAACATTTGTTTTATTAAAGCAACATTAAATCTAAATGTTAAAAATAACATTTGGAAACTTGTAAAGTTAAAACAAGGCACATTATTGTCTTTCTGCAGCCATGGCCTGTAGCTGCTGCTGAATGTCCTGAAGGCACACCATGATGCCTTTTAACATGTCCACCATAAATGTAAAATGGTCTTCAGTGCTTGAAGTTTTCACAGATGTCACATCTGTGAAAACATTAAATTTAAATAAATTATCATTGTACATGCTTTATGCGCACACTGTTATTATCGTATGTTTGTAACCATGAAATTATGACTATCGCACTTACGACTAGGGATGGTCGGAAATGCCAATTTCTGATTCCGCGGTAAATCCGCATTCCGCCATTGCCAAATACCGATTCCGCTTTCCGCTACCGATTTCCGCATTCCAATGAGGAATTTCCGCCGGAAATCGTGGAAATTCCGCCCGACTTTAACATTGATTTTCTCAAAAACTATAAGGTCTTTTTGAAAACTTTTTTTTGCATCTTTTTCAGGAGATTCTGTTTAATAAACCCTGAAAATGTGGTGTTTCTAGAACTTACGGGGGCTTTGCTATTAACCGCTAAAGTCGACGGATTTTTACTGTAATGTAAATTCAGAAAATAGGCAGATGCAGATTTTCTGCATTTTACATTACAGTAAAAATCCGCCGACTTTAGCGGTTAACAGCAAAGCCCCCGTAAGTCCTAGAAAAACCAAATTTTCAGGGTTTATTAAACAGAATCTCCTGAACAAGATGAAAAAAAAAGTTTTCAAAAAGACCTTAGCGTTTTTGAGAAAATCAATGTTAAATTCGGGCGGAATTTCCGCGATTTCCGGCGGAAATTTCCGCGATTTCCGGCGGAAATCCGCCTAACGCACTTGCATTACCGATTTTCGTATTCCGATGCGGAAATGCAATTTCCGATCGGAATTTCGGAAATTGCATTTCCGCGGAATCCGAATGAGCATCCCTACTTACGACACAATTGTTGATCCATCTTTTGCTGCAAACGTCCCACAATATTGTTGTCATCCCTGGGTTGTGGTAATGTGTGTTCTGTTTCTAACGGTTGTGTTTCTGCTATGTGTGAACGATTGGGTGTTTTGTCTTGGTTGGGTTGTGTGTTGCTGCCATATTGTATGTGATCGCTGTCTGCTTCATTGTTAGTGTTGGATGGAGACACTTCCCATGTAAAAGTGCTGTCTGGTGTATTGATAGTGGCAGAATGGTTATTAGCAGATGTTATGGGCATGAGTGGTGTGGGTGAATAGCAAATGGTGCTTTCTTCTTCAGAACCTGTGTCCTCAATGTGTGGTGGTGGTGTGTTTGGCATTTCCAGAGTATGGGGTGTGGATGTGCCTTGGTCTCCAAGTGCGACATTTCTTCTGGATTCTTCTCTGAGTTCTGAAATATAAACACATGCTATTGTCGTGCCATGTTCATTAATGCATGAAGTTGTTGTTTATGCTTCTGTGCATGTATTTTGTAGTGCGCATCACCTACCTTTTTCCACTTCTAACTTTTTTTTATTAAGCTACTCTCCCTCGCGCCTTTTGATGTCTATCCACCTCTTTTTTATGGTGTTAATGGGGTGGCACTTCTTTGTGGTCTGCGGGAAATGGTCCTGTATCATGAGCATTATATGCTGCTTCTGGAATCTTGTCCTCACTATATCGTACTTATGGCGCAGCATTGTCTGGATAGGGTGTAACAAATGAAAACATCATCAGTAAACACGTCCGCATTAACATCAGCTTCATGTGTGTTAATATTGTATATATCATTATTAAGATGATTCAAATGTACACACCAGGGTGTATATGATATTAGCGTTGTGTATGAAGCATAATTACTGTCTTACCTTTGCTAAGAACTCCTTCTCCTGTGGTGAGAATTTTGCCTTCGGCATTTTGCTGCTGGCTGCCTCTTTCCCATCTGTACTCTC
Source organism: Hyperolius riggenbachi (assembly GCF_040937935.1). Classification (NCBI taxonomy): domain Eukaryota; kingdom Metazoa; phylum Chordata; class Amphibia; order Anura; family Hyperoliidae; genus Hyperolius; species Hyperolius riggenbachi. The sequence continues at coordinate 570,926,221 of NC_090647.1, forward strand.
CCACAGGAAGTGCGCACTTCATATACAGTTGCCCTGGATTGTGGGTGCTTAACGTTGAATTGTGGGTACCATATATACTCGAGTATAAGCCAACTCGAGTATAGGCCGACCCCCCAACTTTTACCTAAAAAAAAAAACCTGGAAAAATGATTGATCCGAGTATAGGCCGAGGGTAGGAAATGCAGCAGCATTAATAATAAAAATAATTCCTCCTCATCTGTGTCTAATCACAAATTGTAATTTGATCTCTCCTGTGTCACCTGACTGCCAAGGCCAATAAGCTCATTTGAAAACACAGCATGTTAACAATAGGTCTGCTTCCATGAAAGCAGGAAGTAGACACAGCAGATTTATTGCAGGATTTTGTATCAGCTGTAACAAAGAAATGTTTTCTTTAAAGGTATCTTAAATTGCATATCTTATAGGGCAGAGAGAAAGTAGTGAGTTTAGGTCCGCTTTAAAAGCTACCACCAATGGCAGCGTGTCCCCCTGCACTCCCCCACCGCAATGTGTAAAAAATGGAAAAAAAAAGCTGAGCAGCACTAATCATCACATAACTCCCCCTCCCGCTCATGGCTATGTACAGTAATCTGTGCCTCCCTTCCCGTTTGACGCAATGTGTACATTAGCCCACGTGCCCCCCTCCCCCGCTATGTGTAAAGTGCTGTAATCCGCGTAACATTTCCCCAGCAGACTGGAGTGTGAGGCCAACCTTTGAAGTTTCCTCCGTGTCCCCCGAGTGCCAGAATATGCAGCGCAGCTTTGAGTAACTCCGTGATCCGCGCTGTTGGGATGCCTCTTCCTGCCTGTCGCAGGCTCGTTGCTATGACGCCACACGTGGTGCACGTGATAAGAGTCATAGCAACGAGCCTGCGGCAGGCAGGAAGAGGCATCTCAACACAGCGCGAATCACGGAGTTACTCAAAGCCGCGCTGCATATCCTGGCACTCGGGGACACGGAGGAAACTTCAAAGGTTGGCCTCACACTCCAATCTGCCGGGGAGAGAATGTCACATGGATTACAACACTTTACACATAGCGGGGGAAGGGGCGCACGGGTTACTGTACACATTGCGGCGAGCGGGAGGGGGAAGTTAATCGATCATTAGCGTTGCTTTTTTTACACTCTGCGGAAGGAAGGTGCACTCGGGGAGGTGGGCACTCGAGTATAAGCCGAGACCCCCACTTTTGGGCCACTTTTTTGGCCTCAAAAACTCGGCTTATACTCGAGGATATACGGTATTTGACATCACATGATCTGTGATAGTGGTCGCGCTATATGCCCCTATATAGTCGCATTGTTGTCATTATAGATTATTATGAATGTACATAGATATTATTAAAGATTGCACCACCATATTTGATTACAGTTTGGGACATAAGAGAACGATGGCGGTCACTACGTGACAACTATAAAAGAGAACTTGAAAAACAAAAGGCTGCCAAACGTAGTGGTGCAGGAACATCCAGCACAAACACATATTGCCACTTTATGAATCTAGATTTCTTACATCCATGCTTTGAGGGGAGACAGTAAGTATTATTTATGTTATTTCACGTAATGTAATATGCTCTATTTGACATGATAACTATTTTATGTCTCATCAATTCTACAGGACTGTGGATAGTTTATTTCCACAACGAAACATTGCAGAAAACAATGATGACATCACAAGTAATCCAACGGCCTCAGATATTTGTCAGGAAACACAACAACCAGGTCATGCAACATCTAATACTCCAGAAGAAACATCACTTCGTAAAAGATATAGTAGGGAAACTACTTCTGCAATGCGGCAAATGGATCTTAGTATGATGTCTGCATTTAAAGAACTTATGAATCGATGGAAGCAAAGTCAAAGCCAGATGACACCCAGACAAAAAATTGCAAATGGACTAGTTCCATTTCTGGATGGAGTTCAAGAACACCTTTTGCCATATGTTACTAAAGACATTATCAATGTCATTATAACATATCAACAAAAACAAAAATAAACACACAGACACAAGAGCAATGGTCCAAAAACATGGAATACTATGATACCTCAATGCCTTCCTCTCAACCTCCAATGCCTTCCTCTCAACCTCCACTGCCTTCCTCTCAACTTCCATTACATTCCTCTCAACCTCCACTGCCTTCCTCTCAACCTCCAATACCTTCCTCTCAACCTCCAATGCCTTCCTCTCAACTTCCATTACATTCCTCTCAACCTCCACTGCCTTCCTCTCAACCTCCAATACCTTCCTCTCAACCTCCAATGCCTTCCTCTCAACCTCCACTGCCTTCCTCTCAACCTCCAATACCTTCCTCTCAACCTCCAATGCCTTCCTCTCAACCTCCAATACCTTCCTCTCAACCTCCAATGCCTTCCTCTCAACTTCCATTACATTCCTCTCAACCTCCACTGCCTTCCTCTCAACCTCCAATACCTTCCTCTCAACCTCCAATACATTTCTCTCAACCTCCAATACCTTCCTCTCAACCTCCAATACCTTCCTCTCAACCTCCAATACATTTCTCTCAACCTCCAATACCTTCCTCTCAACCTCCAGTGCCTTCCTCTCAACCTCCAATGCCTTCCTCTCAACCTCCAATACCTTCCTCTCAACCTCCAATACATTTCTCTCAACCTCCAATACCTTCCTCTCAACCTCCAATGCCTTCCTCTCAACTTCCATTACATTCCTCTCAACCTCCACTGCCTTCCTATCAACCTCCAATACCTTCCTCTCAACCTCCAATACCTTCCTCTCAACCTCCAATACCTTCCTCTCAACCTCCAATGCCTTCCTCTCAACTTCCATTACATTCCTCTCAACCTCCACTGCCTTCCTATCAACCTCCAATACCTTCCTCTCAACCTCCAATACCTTCCTCTCAACCTCCAATACCTTCCTCTCAACCTCCAATACCTTCCTCTCAACCTCCAATACATTTCTCTCAACCTCCAATACCTTCCTCTCAACCTCCAGTGCCTTCCTCTCAACCTCCAATGCCTTCCTCTCAACCTCCAATACCTTCCTCTCAACTTCCATTACATTCCTCTCAACCTCCAATACCTTCCTCTCAACCTCCAATACCTTCCTCTCAACCTCCAATACATTTCTCTCAACCTCCAATACATTTCTCTCAACCTCCAATACCTTCCTCTCAACCTCCAGTGCCTTCCTCTCAACCTCCAATGCCTTCCTCTCAACTTCCAATGAATTCAACACAACTACATAGCTGTGCATACCCACCACCAACATCTACTTACCATGCACCAGTAGCTATGCACAGACCAACAATGTATACTTACAGACCACAAACACTAACATACACACAACGAAACACACAGTATGGACCACCCATTCCTGCATCAAATGATTCCATCACAAACAACCAACACACACTCATCCAACACACATACAGTGAACCAGATCCACAAACAACAAATAGACCGTAGAGTCACCCATTCACATACCACGAAGATTGTGAGGACAAACAGCTACAATATTGGCCTTCAAAATAGAATGTAAAGAAACTTGATGTGTTACAACAATACACATGAAATGTATCTAATAAAAATAAATTAGTGTGTGTATGAAAATGTAATACATCATGATTACAATACATGATTAATGATTATAATTAATCAACAACATTTACTTTATGACATGAATGGAAAAATACAATAAAAGTTATATGTATGTATGTGATTTCACATCATTGTAAGTGTACAATTTTCATTTATTGACAGTAGAAACACTATATTGATTAAGCCACAAACAAACATTGGTTTTACAGCATTAATACATTCTCAGTATGGATATATTATAAAACCGGATATTATATTCTGTTGGCACTGCAATGGGAAAAACTAACGCTGTGCGTTACCCAACTTCATTGATACACAAAACAGAGTAGATATCTACTGGCCGGAAAAGGATTCTGCAAATGTCAACCCATACCATTACCCAATTAGCAAAAACACATTATTACATTTCTTTAACATACAATCCGAGATTGTTAGTTCCACATATGCAAAGGAATGTGGTGAAACCCCTCTGCCAACGGCAAGGCCAATCTCATAGAGGGGACCCTACACTAACCAAACATTAATGATGTAATAAAAAAACAAACAAACAAAAAAATATGTAAATCAGGCTGCCAATCCACTATGAAAGTAGTCAAAAAATAATGTGTCAAGGCACTGCGAACACCGAGGGAATCAAGGTCTCCTCTATGTGGATTGTGCACCACGCCACGCAGCATAGAACAATCTGGTTCATCAGGCCTGGCTCCTTTGTGGTGTCTAACAAAATTATGCAAAACACAAGCTGCCTTCACCACAGCAACAGCATTGTGCAAACTCAAATTTATTGGAGCGTGCAAAATACGCCACTTACTGGCTAAAATGCCAAATGCACACTCCACTGCTTGTCGGGTTCGAGACAAATGGAAATTAAATATTGCCCTTGGCGGGCTAAGTGTAGAGTTGGGCCGAACCTCCGATTTTAGGTTCGCGAACCCTGTTCGCGAACTTCCGCGAAAGGTTCGGTTCGCGAAAAAGTTCGCGAACCGCAATAGACTTCAATGGGGAGGCGAACTTTCAAAGTTTTAAAAAATTCTATCAACTGGAAAAATGATAGAAAACATGTTTCAAAAGCTCTAATACCTGGAGCCACACCTAATTGAGTGAAATACACATCACTGCTGGAGGACCCGCCCACCCTCCCTCCCTCCTCCAAGCAAGGTCCTTTATACCATTTGCCTACCTACACTAATTAGTTATGGGACAGCTGGTACACACTCTGCTAGGGAGATTTTAATTCCTCTCTCCTCCTCTCCTTCAACCTATTCCCTCCTCCCTCCTACCGGAGGGAGGAGGGTCTCTTCTGGCAGGGAATTATACTATTTTAAAAGCCAGTATACATCATACCATAGCTGGGAATCGAACCCAGATCTCACTGTGCGGTGGACACGTCACCCTAAGCACTGTACCACTACAGTAGTAAGTGAAGCTAGCCTAAAATGTACCATTAATGCTCAATGCAATAGAACCATTAGGTTGCTTAAAGGAGAACTGTAGTGAGAGGTATATGGAGGCTGCCATATTGATTTCCTTTTAAGCTATACCAGTTGCCTGGCAGCCCTGCTGATCTATTTGGCTGCAGTAATAATAATAATAATCCAAACATTTGTATAGCGCTTTTCTCCTGTCAGACTCAAAGCGCTCAAGAGCTGCAGCCACAGGGACACACTCAAGAGGCCACCCTGCAGTGTTAGGGAGTCTTGCCTTGAACTCCTTACTGAATAGGTACTTGACCTAGCCAGGATTCGAACCCTGGTCTCCCATGTCAAAGGCAGAGGCCTTAACCAGTACACTATCCAGCCACTGTAGTGTGAATCACACCAGAAACAAGCATGCAGCTAATCTTGTCAGATCTTACAAAAATGTCAAACACCAGATCTGCTGCATGCTTGTTCAGGGTCTAGGGCTAAAAGTATTGGAGGCAGAGGATCTGCAGGATAGCCAGGTAACTGGTATTGCTTAAAAGGAAATCAATATGGTAGCCTCCATATACCTTTCACTACAGTTCTCCTTTAAAGGGAACCTTAACTGAGAGTGATATGGATGTTTCCTGTAAACAATACCAGTTGCCTGGCAGTCCAGCTGATCTTTGTGACTGCAATAGTGGCTGAATCACACCCTGAAACAAGCATGCAGCTAATCCAGTCTGACTTCAGTCAGAGCACCTGATCTGCATGCTTGTTCAGGGGCTGTGGCTAAAAGTATTAGAGACACAGGATCAGCAGGCGATTCAGGCAACTGGTATTGTTTTAAAAGGAAAAATCCATATCCTTCTCCGTTTAGGTTCCCTTTAAGGATTTGTAGCCATAGGAAGAATGTTCCTTCCTATGGCCTAGACTCTCCAGGAGGGAGGAGCTAGGCTAAGAGTAGGAAGGTCAGAGCCGTTGCGATCACAACGTGGTAGCACTCAGACCTTTTCTGTATCTGTGTTCTAGCATAGTTTCCAAAGGTGTTGACATCAAGGCGTTCACACCTTAGCATTAGGAACATTGAATTGTATTATTTGTTATGACCTTCTGCCTGCCTGACTATTCCTCTGAACTCTGATCTTGTACCTTGCTATTTCTGATATCCTGTTGCCAAACTCTGCTCGTTCCTGGACTCTGTACTTGCATCCTGATTCTGTACCTTATCTGTCTGTGTGTTTACGACCTGGCTTGCCGACCTCGAGAACTGGCCTTACAGTTAGAGGCAGTTCCCAGTCCTGTTAGTGACACCCTCCCTCTCGGGTGTCACTCACGCTCTGACCTTCCTACTCTTAGCCTAGCTCCTCCCTCCTGGAGAGTCTAGGCCATAGGAAGGAACATTCTTCTGGTGAAATACTCAAAGTATACTGTTGCATCTAAACACTCACTTGTTCTCCTTGGTGTCCAGAGGTTAGTAGATATATCTGATTATCGGTGATACTGCAGATCACCAATAATCGGGTATATTCTGTATTCCTGGTGAGACTGCAGTTCACCGGTAATCAGACCCTCTCTGTGTTACACCGATCGTTACAGAACGGCAGACCAATACAATATGGACGCACGCACTGACCATCTGGGCGCACTTGCCACTTCGGTGGATAACATCAACCAAGTGCTGGGTAATCACAAAGCCTTAATTGATGCCCTATCAGGGTCTATACAAACCCTCCAGACGTCAGTGGATGAGGTGCGATCCCCTCCTAGCTCTGATATGCGTTTGCCTGTACCTGAGAAATTTTCTGGTCACAGATCAGACTTCCGAAATTTTAGAAGTAGAGTGTTATCTTACTTTGAGTTGAAACCCTGATCTTCAGGAACTATGGCCCAAAGGGTCACATTTATTAAAACTTTGTTATCAGGCGATTCTCAGACGTGGGCATACAGTTTGCCCACTGGAGATGTAGCCCTCTCTTCTGTGGATGAATTTTTTAAAGCCATGGCAGTAATTTATGACGACCCAGACCTTGCCGCGACCTCTGAGCGGAAGCTCAAGTTATTGCGTCAAGGCAAGGGTCCGGTCGAAGACTACGCAGCCGAATTTAGGAGGTGGTCAATTTCAGCCAGATGGGACACCTATGCCCTATTAGATTGTTTCTTATCAGGATTGTCAGACGAGGTTTCAGATCTCATGCTAAGTTTGCCTGAACCTAAGACAGTTGATGAGGCCATTTCATCGGCCATTCGCGTCGACCGCAGACTGCGCTATCAGAAACAGACCTGGGGTAGTAGTGATGTAAGAATGGTGTCCTACGCTGCGCTGCCAGTAATTCCACCTCCTCCTGTCTCGCCTCCACCCGAACCAATGCAAATTGGTCGGTCAAAATTATCCCAAGTGGAGCGAAGACGCAGGATGTCTGAACGGCTGTGTCTTTACTGCGCAGAGGGGGGTCGTAGAGTACGTAATTGCCCCAACAAGCCGGGAAACGCTACTGCCTAGGAGTTGTAGGGGTAGCACCCTAGGCACGCAGCTTTTACCCCTAGAAGATAGACAATTACTCCTTCCCTGTACAGTCACATGGGAAGATAAAACTGAGATTTCTGAGGCTTTTGTTGATTCTGGCTCTGCAGCTAATTTTATGGATTTTGAATTTGCAAAGAGATTGGGCATTCCGTTCACCCCAGTAAAACCACCCATTCAGGTTACGGCAGTAGATGATTCCCCCCTGCAAAGTAATCATCCGTTGTCCCAGACACCAGAGATGGAAGTTACTATAGGGGTGTTACATACAGAAAGACTACAGTTTTTTGTGTTACACATGACCACCTCCACAGTCATCCTTGGCATGCCATGGCTACACTTACACTCTCCACAGATTAATTGGGCTACCGGTCAGCTAACTAGTTGGTCAGATCGCTGTTTTCAGCAGTGTTTAGGGAGAGTGACATTGGGCCAGACCAAGATCCAGTTGGAGGGGGTACCAGTACAATACTCCGAGTATTCTAATGTGTTCTGTCCCAAGGCTGCAGATAAGTTACCTCCACATCGCCCATTTGATTGCCCCATCGATCTCCGATCTGGTTGTATGCCCCCTAGGGGTCATCTTTACAATTTGTCTGGACCAGAGAAAGTGGCCATGCAGGAATACATTCGTGAAAATTTGGCCAAGGGGTTCATTCGCCCTTCCCGGTCGCCTGCTGGCGCAGGTTTCTTTTTCGTTAAGAAAAAAGATGGAGGCCTGCGGCCTTGCATTGATTACCGGGGCCTTAATAAAATCACAGTGAAGAATCGCTACCCTTTGCCCCTGATAGATGACTTGTTTACACAGATTAGACGCTAAGATCTTTTCAAAGTTGGATTTACGGGGTGCATACAACCTGGTGCGGATCAGAAAGGGCGATGAATGGAAGACGGCCTTTAACACGCCCGACGGGCATTACGAGTACCTGGTGATGCCCTTCGGGCTGTGTAACGCCCCGGCCGTCTTTCAGGAATTGATCAATGAGGTATTCAGGGAGGTTTTGGGCAAGTTTGTGTTGGTATATCTAGATGATATACTTATCTTATCTAACAACCTCTCCGAGCACAGGGCACATGTCAAATTTGTATTGGATAAACTGAGACAGAACATGCTTTATGCCAAGTTGGAGAAATGCATTTTCGAAGTAACATCTGTCACCTTTTTAGGGTACATTATTTCCACCTCGGGCCTGTCCATGGATCCTGCCAAGGTTTCTGCTGTGTTGGAATGGCCTCAACCAGTGGGGTTAAAATCTCTTCAGAGATTTCTAGGCTTTGCCAATTACTATAAAAGGTTCATAAAGGGGTACTCCACTGTTGTTGCACCCCTCACCTGTCTCACTAAGAAAGGGGCAGATAATACCCACTGGCCTCCAGAGGTGTTGCATGCATTCTCCACTTTGAAAGATTTGTTTTGCTCGGCACCCATCCTGAGACACGTTGATACTTCCTATCCCTTTATTGTTGAGGTGGACGCCTCGGAGGTTGGGGTAGGGGCTGTGCTGTCTCAGCGGTCAGGGTTACAGGGCAGACTACACCCATGTGCCTACTTCTCTCGTAGGTTCTCTCCGGCAGAGAGAAACTACGATATAGGCAACAGGGAGCTCCTGGCCATCAAACTGGCCTTTGAAGAATGGCGTCATTGGTTGGAAGGAGCTGAACATACGATTACAGTTTACACTGACCACAAAAATTTAGAATACATCGAGGGAGCTAAAAGATTAAGCCCCCGTCAGGCCCGATGGTCATTGTTCTTCTACATTAAGGCAGATGCCCTGTCTAGATGCTTTGAGCCAGAGACAGCACAGCCCTCCCCCCCAGAGACCATTGTTCCCCAGAAACTGGTACTAGCTACAACTGAGACTTGGGAAGATTGGACAGAGACTTTAGGTCCTTTTCAGCAGGACATCCCGGAAGGGAAGCCCAAAGGGGTTATGTTCATCCCACTGCCATTCCGCCTTCAGATTTTGCAGATGTTCCATTCACACAGAAATGCGGGACACCCTGGGGCCTCCAGAACACAGGACCTGGTAGCCAGATGCGCTTGGTGGCTGTCTCTAGCAGCCGATTGCAAAGAGTTTGTTAGGGAGTGTGCGGTGTGTGCGAGGAGTAAGCCCTCCCGACTGGCACCTGTGGGAAAATTGCAGCCCTTGTCCACCCCGAGTGAGCCGTGGACCCACTTGTCCATGGATTTTGTGGGTGAGCTCCCCAAGTCTGAGGGCATGTCGGTCATTTGGGTGGTAGTCGACCGTTTTAGTAAAATGGCCCATTTTGTGCCCTTGAAAGGACTCCCCTCGGCCCAGGAATTGGCCGATTTGTTCATCATCCACGTTTTCCGATTGCATGGCATTCCGGAAAACATCGTGTCAGATAGGGGAGTCCAATTTGTTTCCAGATTTTGGAGGGCATTCTGTCACCAAATGGGCATGGAACTGTCATTTTCGTCGGGCTACCACCCACAGACCAATGGTCAGACGGAAAGAGTCAACCAATCATTGGAACAGTTTTTAAGGTGTTACGTTGCAGAAGCGCAGAATGATTGGGTTAAGTTCTTACCCTTCGCAGAATTTGTGCACAATAATTTAAAAAGTTCCTCTTCAGTATTTTGTCCATTTCAGGTAGTGACCGGGAAATTGCCTAAATTCTCCCCATTGCCAGTCGCCTCCACTAGTGTTGGGCGAACAGTGTTCGCCACTGTTCGGGTTCTGCAGAACATCACCCTGTTCGGGTGATGTTCGAGTTCGACCGAACACCTGATGGTGTTCGGCCAAACCGTTCTGCCATATGGCCGAACTAAGAGCGCATGGCCGAACGTTCCCCGAACGTTCGGCTAGCGCTGTGATTGGCCGAACGGGTCACGTGGTTCGGACCCGAACGCGCTCTGATTGGCCGAACGAGTCACGTGGTTCGGGTAAATAAATACCCGATCCACGTAATTTCTCCGCCATTTGTCTGTGGGTTTAGCTTTGGGTAGGCAGGCAGGGTAGTTCTCTCTCCAGCCAGGCTAGCCAGGGTCCCCCCAGTCATTGTGTCGCTGCTGGGAACAGTAGTACACCGCTCACCCACACTATATAGCATTGTGTTTACTGCCACTCTGTGTACACCGCTCACCCACCACTGTATAGCATTGTGCTCTGTGTCGCTGCTGGGAATAGTAGTACACCGCTCACCCACCACTGTATAGCATTGTGCTCTGTGTCGCTGCTGGGAATAGTAGTACACCGCTCACCCACCACTGTATAGCATTGTGCTCTGTGTCGCTGCTGGGAATAGTAGTACACCGCTCACCCACCACTGTATAGCATTGTGCTCTGTGTCGCTGCTGGGAATAGTAGTACACCGCTCACCCACCACTGTATAGCATTATGCTCTGTGTCGCTGCTGGGAATAGTAGTACACCGCTCACCCACCACTGTATAGCATTGTGCTCTGTGTCGCTGCTGGGAACAGTAGTACACCGCTCACCCACCACTGTATAGCATTGTGCTCTGTGTCGCTGCTGGGAATAGTAGTACACCGCTCACCCACCACTGTATAGCATTGTGCTCTGTGTCGCTGCTGGGAATAGTAGTACACCGCTCACCCACCACTGTATAGCATTGTGCTCTGTGTCGCTGCTGGGAATAGTAGTACACCGCTCACCCACCACTGTATAGCATTGTGCTCTGTGTCGCTGCTGGGAATAGTAGTACACCGCTCACCAGAGCCGGGACAAGGACCTCCAGCACCCAAGGCTGAGACACCAAAGTGCGCCCCTCTATCCCTCCCACCCCAGCTGTCACACACTGATTGCTATTAGACTAAGAGGCGCCACAGGGCCCACAACCTCCCCAACACCTTAATCTCTAGTTATCTGGCTTGCAGTCACTGCCATGTATCCCCTTTTCTTATTTCTCTCTGCTTCAAACACAATTAGGAATGACAGCTGAATGAATTGTGCGCCCCCTCCTACACTGCACCCTGAGGCTGGAGCCTCTCCAGCCTATGCCTCGGCCCGGCCCTGTCGCTCACCCACCACTGTATAGCATTTCTGTACTGCCACTGTACTGCTGCCAGTCAGCGTGTACTTTAAGGATAAGTGAAATGAAGAAGAAATCCTGTGAAAGAGGGAGGGGCAAGGGAAGAGGTGTTTCCCCTGACGGTTCACGTACAGGCCACAGTGGAGCACCGAAGAAAACCCACTCAATACCGCCCATGTTGTCCAGGAAATCAACCCTCACAAATCCAAAAGAACAGGACCAGATAATTAATTGGATGACCTCTCAAGCGTCCAGCAGTGGGTTAAGCAGCACCAGCACATCACGCACGAGGTCCGAGTCCTCAGCCAGTTACAAGGAGCCAGTGGGCACAAAGCTGACACAACCGGCAGCGACACCACACACACAACTGCCAAATAACCAGTCCGAAGAATTTCCTCAGGACACAATGGGGTATTCGCAGGAGCTATTCCCAGCCCAACAAACTTCCACCTTTCAAAGGTCAATGGAACAGCCAGAAATGTTGTGCCCGGATTCACAACCATTTACTGTGGGAAATGCACCGCGCACTGAAATGCAAGGCGAGTCCGAGGACTTTGAAACCCAAATCTCAGAGCAAGTTGGGCAGGAGGGGTTTCAATTGCAGGAGGTCGGCCGAGAAGATCTGGAAGACGACGTTGGAGTGAGCTGCGCAGAGGTTGTTCTGGGGAGCTCTACTCCACGGCGGCGGCCCACAATCACATATGACGAGTTTGAGGAGATGGAAGAGGAGGGTTTGGACAATGTGGACACAGACCCAGATTTTGTATGTGAAGGAGAACATCGCCGTCGTAGCAGCACAGATGACTGTTGAAGAACCCACTGCTGCACGAGTTCGCCTTGTGCCACAAGGTAGGCGGCGCGAAATTTCAGGCACCACAAGCGTGGAAGTTCAAGTGAGACGCAAAAGAGGCGCAAACAGAAATCGCCAGCAAGGCAGGTGCTCCAAAGTCTGGCCTTTCTTTGAAGACTGCAGTGAGGATGGTACCATGGTGATTTGCAAGGTGTGCAAGACCCGCCTGAGCAGGGGGAAAAATATTAACAACCTCTCCACCACCAGCATGACCCGCCACATGGTATCCAAACATCCCACTCTGTGGGCAAACGCAGCAGGACAGGGTACCAGCAACACTGCCTCCCTTGGGGTCACCAGACTCACCCCCAGACCCTCCTCAGCAGCAGCAGTAGCCCAGCCATTGCGTGGTTCACAACAAAATTCACAAACATCAGACGACGCTGACACTGTCACTTTCCGGAATAGTGCTCTTGAGGTCTCCCCATCTTCATCAAACACAACAACCAACAGCCCTTCAGTGTGCAGCCCTACGGTTCAGTTGTCTGTCTCGGAGATGTTTGAGCGCAAGAGGAAATTGCCAGCAAATGACCCCCGGGCCGTGGCACTAACAGCCAGCATAGCCAAGCTTCTGGCCTGCGAAATGCTGCCATATCGAGTGGTGGAGACAAACAGCTTCAAGGGCATGATGTCAGTGGCATTGCTATCCGCACGCTTCTTGTCCTCATGCAAGGCCTGGGTTGCGCCTCAAAGCGTGGCCTTCTCCTCCTGCGCCTCCTCCTGTTCCATCACGTGTGCTGCTGCTGGGTTAGCGTTGCCGGTCCCTTTTTACGGAACCTCTTATCTGTATTACATTTATGACTGCATGGCGACAAAATGCATTGCTATCCGCACGCTTCTTGTCCTCATGCAAGGCCTGGGTTGCGCCTCAAAGCGTGGCCTTCTCCTCCTGTGCCTCCTCCTGTTCCATCACGTGTGCTGCTGCTGGGTTAGCGTTACCGGTCCCTTTTCCTGGAACCTCTTATCTGTATTACATTTATGACTGCATGGCGACAAAAAGCATGTTACCTGTGCAAAGAAAAATGACATTTTCCGCATTTAAAAGACATTTTTTCCTTTAAAACTTTACAATCAATTTTCTCAAAAACTATAAGCTCTTTTTCAAATATTTTTTTCCCTCTTGTACCCACTCCCAAGGTGCACATACCCTGCAAATTTGGGGTATGTAGCATGTAAGGAAGCTTTACAAAGCACGAAAGTTCGGGTCCCCATTGACTTCCATTATGTTTGGAGTTCGGCGCGAACACCCGAACATCGCGGCCATGTTCGGCAAACGTTTGCGAACCCGAACATCCAGGTGTTCGCCCAACACTAGCCTCCACTCCGTTTCCAGCTCTGGAGGCCTGGCAAAGATCATTTAAAGATACATTGTGGATTGTTAAAAATAATTTGGAGAAGGCATTTCAAAGTGAAAAAGGTCAAGCTGACAAGAGACGTTCATTGGAGTGGAGGTTTTTGCCAGGAGATTTAGTCTGGGTGTCCACTCATCACTTGACCTTGAAACAGCCCTCAGCTAAGTTGGGGCCCAGGTATGTGGGTCCATTCCCAGTGACCAGAAAGATCAACGATGTCACTTATGCCATTGACCTCCCTGCCAGTATGCGCGGCGTGAGATCTTTTCACGTGTCCCTGCTTAAGCCAGCAGTTCATGTGGGTCCCACTCCTCCTCCTCCTGTGATGATTGATGACCAACCTGAGTACGAAGTAGAAAAGATTTTAGACTCTCGCATAGTTCAAAACTCAGTACAATATCTGGTTCATTGGAAAGGGTATGGTGTCGAGGAGAGATCATGGGTACCTGAGTGTCGCATGCATGCTGACAAATTGAGAAGGGAGTTCCATGCGTTGCATCCTGAGAAGCCTGGTAGGAGCTGTCCGGAGTCCACTCCTCGGGGGGGGGGGGGGGGGGGTGGTACTGTGAGGAAACGCGGAAAAGCCACCGCAAGGGCTCAGAGTGAGGTGGCTGTTTCCGCGTCCAACATGGCGGCACAATGCGGTGAAACCGCCGCATGCCGCATGGGCAGAGCGGTGGAGTCCGCGTTGGAGGCGGCAGATTGCACGGATGGCAGAGTTGCTGACAGTGCAGCCGGACGTGGGGAAACCGCCGCTCCCTTAGAGAGCGGGGCGGCGGTCCCCGCGCTTGAATCAAGAATCACATTGCAAGACATGTCTGGTGTGGCTGGGACTGCTAGTCCACACAGATTCAGAAGGACGCGCGCGCGCGCTCAGAGGCAGAGCTTATATGACAGCCAGAAAAGGGTCAGCTGACCAGGACGGTCAGCTGACATTTTCACCACTTGCCATTGGTCCAGCACTTAGGGAGGCGCTGGAGAGTACCTCACTATATATACTGGGTGCTGGGCATTCTCTGGTTGTCTGCCGTTGCGATCACAATGTGGTAGCACTCAGACCTTGTCTGTATCTGTGTTCTAGCATAGTTTCCAAAGGTGTTGACATCAAGGCGTTCACACCTTAGCATTAGGAACATTGAATTGTATTATTTGTTATGACCTTCTGCCTGCCTGACTATTCCTCTGAACTCTGATCTTGTACCTTGCTATTTCTGATATCCTGTTGCCAAACTCTGCTCGTTCCTGGACTCTGTACTTGCATCCTGATTCTGTACCTTATCTGTCTGTGTGTTTACGACCTGGCTTGCCGACCTCGAGAACTGGCCTTACAGTTAGAGGCAGTTCCCAGTCCTGTTAGTGACACCCTCCCTCTCGGGTGTCACTCACGCTCTGACCTTCCTACTCTTAGCCTAGCTCCTCCCTCCTGGAGAGTCTGGGCCATAGGAAGGAACATTCTTCTGGTGAAATACTCAAAGTATACTGTTGCATCTAAACACTCACTTGTTCTCCTTGGTGTCCAGAGGTTAGTAGATATATCTGATTATCGGTGATACTGCAGATCACCAATAATCGGGTATATTCTGTATTCCTGGTGAGACTGCAGTTCACCGGTAATCAGACCCTCTCTGTGTTACACCGATCGTTACACTCATCCTCCATGACGATCACAGGTCATCAAAACCACAAACTAATTATATTTCTTTATTTACATTTATAGTCATTACTGTGCGACTTTAAAGATGCACTCAAATGACATCAACAGCTATAACGCAAGCTAATTTAACGTGCATACAACGCGACCTACTGTGAATCCAAGTGCGTTGTGTTAAAATTTACGTTGCGACCTTAATGTGGCATAGTAATGCAACGTCCTACTGTGAACCTAGCCTCAATAAAAACATGTTTTCCTACTTTTTATATGCCATATGGTTATCATATTTGCATTTATGCATAAGTATTATTATTCATTTAGAAATTATACATCCCAAAAGTACATTTTTTTGCTATGTGAGCAGACTTTGCATTTTAATAATAACTGGTTTTATTCATTGCTGTACTGCAGGCAGACATGCTTTCAGTGTCCCTCTGTTTCCAGCAGCTCCTGCACAGTCAGAGAATGTGTCACATTCCTCACTTGATACAATTAAGTAAACACAAGATAACATTATCTACACTTCGGATGCGTCCAGATTTCTGTGCATTGAACTTTCCAGCCCTGTGTGTAACCCTTTGAATGCTGTTTTAGTAAAAAAAAAATGCTGGTTGTATATAATATGCTGTAAATAATTTTTTAGAGCAAAGAAGAAATGATGGTTTTCATTCCACTTTAAAGTGATATTGAAGCTAAACAAACAAACAAACAAAAACTTATGATACAATGAATTATATGTGTAGTACGGATAATAAATAGAACATTTGTAGCAAAGAAAATAGTTTCTTATTTTTATTTTCAGTTATATACAGTGGGATGTGAAAGTTTGGGCAACCTTGTTAATTGTCATGATTTTCCTGTAGAAACTCCAAGAGAAGAGACCCAGTACCATCTTCAAGCGTATTATAAGCTCTTTATTTGTTTAAAGCATCAAAAAGACATGAAGGGCAAGTCTATGCGACGTTGCGAGAGGAGGCTCCTCTCTTTCTCAAGCTGACAAGCTCTCTGAATGCATACAAGTACAATCGGCTTTAAATAGTACTTGCTCCACCAGGGAGCCAATAAGAATGGTCTGGTCTGTTATCAACCAATAAGGCTAAGTTCCTACTTGTAAACCCTCCCATCTGGTGGAGGACCTGATGGGGAACTGCATCTATTTATATACTCCAATTATTTTAAAATGGCCACTGGAGGGCCGACCAATAAGGGCAGAGCATGTTCTGAATGAAAAAAACGTCATTCAACCGCCATGCGGAAATCCGCATTGAAAATCCCCATCTGTTCAGATGTATTTGATGACCAAAGACGTTTTCATATCGATCTGTTGGAGGTGATCTTGAGGAGGAATTATTTCTTATTTGAAGATACGTCTTATGAACAATGCAGAGGCACAGCTATGGGGTCAAACGTGGCCCCGACATATGCTAATTTATACATGGGTCTTTACGAAGATTCATTTTTGTATATGAATCAATTGTTTCTCCGCCACTCTAAGGGGTGGGGGAGATACATTGATGATGTCTTTTTGATTTGGGTGGGGCCACGTTTGACCCTTGAGTGCTTCATTAAATATCTACATGCATGTTGTCCATACATTTCCCTTACGTATACTTGTAGTACACATTCCGTGGCCTACTTGGATACGGTGGTCACGAAAGTTAGAGGAAAATTGACCACCGATCTATTTAGGAAGTCTACTGACAGAAATGCACTACTCCATTATAGGAGTTTCCATCCTTCCCAAATTGCCAATAATATCCCTAAAAAACAATTTCAACTGAAAAATCAGATCGAATTTCCCGTTTTTTCGATTTACTGTATATCGATCCAGAATGCCAAATATTTCTCTTTAATTTCTTTAAGGATTGTATGGTGTGTGTTAGATTGACAATTTATTAATATACACACCCTAGCAAATTTCTCAGTTTCCAATCAGTTTTATCATAATTGGGGAAAAATTGAACATATGTGTGTGGTACATTGGTCATATTTTTCAAATGTTACAATCAGTTAGAAAAATTGATTGCAATTCTTAAATAGAGAAGGCCCGAACGGTTCACCGGCGAATGGTTCCAGGCGAACTTCCGGTGGTTCGCGTTCGCCATATAATGCGAACTTTTCCGGAATTTCGGTTCGCCCCCCTAGTGCACCATTAGGGTCAACTTTGACCCTCTACATCACAGTCAGCAGGCACATTGTAGCCAATCAGGCTACACTCTCTCCTGGAGCCACTCCTCCCCTTATATAAGGCAGGCTCCGCCGGCCATTACACTCACTCGTATGCCTGCAATAGTGAGAGAAGGGACAGCTGCTGGCAGACTCTCATAGGGAAAGATTAGTTAGGCTGTTGTAGGCTTGTTAGCTTGCTCCTTGCTGATTTCTTATTGCTAAAATAGCACCCCACAACAGCTCTTTTGAGAGCTAATCTTGTTTTTGTTTTTCTTTTCTGTGTGTCCCACTGACACTTGTGTTGCATAGACAGCCTTGCTAATTCATACTGTGTGTGCCACTGCCAGGCCCAGCACATTCAGTGACTACCTGTGTGTGTGACAGGTGCACATTGTAATACCCAGTACTGCATATACCTACCTGTTGTGTTCAGTGCACCCACCTCATCACTGCATATACCTACCTGTTGTGTTCAGTGAACCCACCTCATCACTGCATATACCTACCTGTTGTGTTCAGTGGACCCACCTCTTCACTGCATATACCTGCCTGTTGTGTTCAGTGCACCCACCTCATCACTGAATATACCTACCTGTTGTGTTCAGTGCACCCACCTCAACACTGCATATACCTACCTGTTGTGTTGAGTGAACCCACCTCATCACTGCATATACCTACCTGTTGTGTTGAGCGAATCCACCTCATCACTGCATATACCTACCTGTTGTGTTGAGTGAACCCACCTCATCACTGCATATACCTACCTGTTGTGTTCAGTGCACCCACATACCTACGTGAGTGCACGCAGTGTGATATACACCTACCTACGTGAGTGCACGCAGTGTGATATACCACTCCGTGCATACCTGTTAACTACACCTGTGTGACTGCACATTGTATTAGTCAAGTCAGTGGGCTTGATTCACAAAGCCGTGCAAACTGTTTAGCACGGGTGTGCTAAACAGTTAGCACGTGAAGTACCGTTCGCGGACTTTTGCGTGCGCAAAGTGCCGCGATTCGCGCGATCACGGACTTTTGTGCACGCAATTTGCCGCGATTTGAGGGAATCGCGGCAAATTACGTGTGCAAAAGTCCGCGATCGTGCGAATCGCGGCACTTTGCGCTCGCAAAAGTCCGCAAACGGCACTTCACGTGCTAACTGTTTAGCACACTCGTGCTAAACAGTTTGCACGGCTATGTGAATCAAGCCCAGTGCATACCTTTCACTTCATACCCCCAGATATGGACAAAACGGACAAACCAGGTAGAGGAAGAGGTAGAGGCAGAACCAGCGGAAGGCCACCCGGCAGGTCTGTGCGAGGTCGTGTTGATGTGATTTCGTGCGGCCCTGGCCCAAAGTAGAGTGCTCAGAAGAACTCCCAAGATTGTCAGGACGTGGTTGACTATTTAACACAGAACACCTGATCTTCCGCAGCCACCAGTGCTACTACAAGCACCACATCCGCTGCATTTGACACTTTGCAGGAGTTATTTGGTGGTGAATTCACTGATTCACAGCCACTACTGCAACAACAAGATGAAAACGCTAAGCAAGTTACACTACCTCATATGTGTGAGTTAGGCGACACTATGGACGTAACGTGTGAGGAGGAGGATGATGAAGTACCTGCTGTTGGTGCAGTTTTGGAGGTGTCTGAGGCAAGCGAAGCTGGGCAGCATGATTATGATGATTATGATGATACGGATCCCACATGGGTTCCTAAGAGACAAGATGACCAAGGGGACAGTTTAGAGGGGGAGTCAGAGAGGAGTAGGAGGAGACGTGTTCCTGAATGAAGCAGGGGGAGCTCGTCCTCAGAAACAGCTGGTGGCAGTGTCCGGCGCCTTGTATCACCACCTATGGACAGCCAGCCAACATGCCCTTCAATGTCAGCTGCTGAGACCACCAAAGTGCCATCACCCCAGGGGGGCTCAGTGGTTTGGAATTTTTTTAGTGTGTCTGCCTCAGATCGGAGCAATGCCATCTGTTCTCTCTGCCTCCAAAAATTGAGCCGTGGAAAGGCCAACACTCATGTAGGGACAAGTGCATTACGAAGGCACCTGGAGAAAAGGCACAAACAGCTATGGGAAGAACACCTGAGGAAAAGCAGCACACAAAAGAAAAGCCACCCTCCTTCTCCTCTTCCTCCTTCAGTTGCAGCATCTTCAGTCGCTTTCTCCCTTGCACCTTCACAGCCACCCTCCTCAACTCCGCCTCTCACCTTGAGTGGTGAAAGATCCTTAGAGGGTCTTGCAAGGTATGGCTCTTATTTTAGCCAAACTGACCAGTGTTTCAGTCAAAGATTGTATGCAGAGTTCTCTCTCTATACAGATTCTAGAAGGTCAGAGTGTTGAATATAAGAGGGAACATTACAGGGAACAGTAAAGGTCAGAATGCAGCATTATCTATGTGATGTGCAGACTGGCTGTCTAAGCCTGGGATGGCCAAGTCCAAACACAGGCTTCTAGGTATTTAGAGTACAGGGCATAGATTTTGCGCTTGCACACTAGACGGACGTCAATCACAGAATTCTATAAGCCAATAGCAAGTGTTTAACAGGGGTGACATCTGGAACCCGCCCATATCCCACCTTTGGGGGCGTGTGGTTAGGTAACACTTGTGGATCTGGAGGTTTTTCCATATATAAGGTTGATCCCTAAATGTCTGTGCGAGCGTGCTCATATTAATCTCAGCTTTGCTCAATATCCGTATTGTTACATGCTGATGTTTGCTTTTCTTCATGTGTTTTGGGCTAATGTAATGCCATTTTCAAGATAAGTTTGTAACCAAGATTGCACCGAGTATCCCGGCTGTATACAATAAATACTCTTAATTTGCTCTGGCGTTCCAAGTCTGTGGAAATCTGCTAACGGCTGTATACTTTCCGAAGGTGATAATGACAAGCACTGAAGCTGACAGCTAGTCACACACAGAGACTAAATATTAGATTCTTACAAGCGGTCCCTTCTCCTCTGCCCACAGCAGTAGCCAGGTGTCCGTGAAGGAAATCTTTGAGCAGAAGAAGCCAATTTCTGCCAGTCACCCTCTTGCCCGGTGTCTGATAGCTGGCGTGGTGGAACTATTAGCTCGCCAGCTATTACCATACAAGCTGGTGGAGTCAGAGGCTTTCTGTAAATTTGTGGCCATTGGGACACCGCAGTGGAAAATGCCAGGCCGCAATTATTTCTCTAAAAAGGCGATAGCCAAACTGCACCGTGAAGTGGAGAGGCAAGTGGTGTCATCTCTGGCACGCAGCGTTGTGTCAAGGGTCCACCTGTGACCTGACCACGGATGCCTGGTCTGCCAAGCACGGTCAGGGCTGCTAATTACTTACATAGCCCATTGGGTCAACCTGGTGACCGATGGCAAGCAGGGAGTATGTGGCTGTGCAGCGGACCTAGTGACACCCCCACAGCTTGCAGGCAGGCCTCCTGCCACCTCCTCTCCACCTGCTACATCCTCTTCGCTGTCATCATCCTCCTCCTCCTCCTTGGCTGGTACATCGATCTCCTCCAGCTACACAGCCCCATCTCCCCAGGGCCTATGCTGCATGCCAGGTATGATGGTATCACGCCATCTTAGACATGTCTTGCCTCAAAGTGGAGAGTCACACTGGGGCAGCTCTCTGGCTGCTCTTAACAAACAGGTGGATCAGTGGCTGACCCCGCACCAGCTGGAGATCGGCAACGTGGTGTGTGACAACGGCAGCAATCTCCTTTCCGCTTTAAATTTGGGAAAGCTGACACATGTACACTGCATAGCACATATGCTGAATCTAGTCATTCAAAGATTTGTGTCAAAGTACCCAGGCTTAGAGGATGCCCTGAAGCAAGCCAGAAAGTTGTGTGGGCATTTCAGGCCATGGCACGCTTTGCGGACATTCAACAGAGAAACAACTTTCCGGTGAGATGCTTGATATGTGATAGCCCGACTCGCTGGAATTTGACCCTGCTCATGTACTCTCGCCTGCTAGAACTGGAGAAACCCGTCACCCAGTACCTGTACAATTACAGTTAAAGGACACAATCTGGGGAGATGGGGATGTTGTGGCCCAACAACTGGACACTGATGTGAAATGCATGCAGGCTTATGCAGCCATTTGAGGAGGTGACCGCAGGGAAGGCACCATCAGCGACTTGATCCCATACACTTACTTTCTGGAGCGTGTCGTGCGTAGACTGGTGGATCAAGCTGTGGAGGAGCGTGAAGAGGAACAGTTATGGCAGGAAAAGTTGTGGGAGCAATTTACATCAGAACCAGATGTTTCCTCAACACCTGCGGCAGCACAGAGAAGGGAGGAGGAGGAAGAGTCGTGTGGGGAAGAGAAGTCAGACTCGGATGATGAGGAAGGTGTTTCTGTGGAGGAGGAGGCAGCGGCAGAAGAACAACCGCAGCAGGCGTTGCAGGGGGCTTGTGCTGCTCAACGTTCCTGTGGTATTGTTCGTGGCTGGGGGGAGGAGGAGGACTTACCTGACGTCACTGAGGAAGAGGAAGAGGAGATGGAGAGTACGTCTGGATCCAACTTTGTGCAGATGGCGTCTTTCGTGCTGTCCAGCCTGTTGAGGGACCCCCGTATAAAAAAACTCAAGGGGAATGAGCTGTACTGGGTGGCCACGCTACTAGACCCTCGGTATAGGCACAAAGTGGTGGACATGTTACCTACCAACTCAACAGAAGGCAGAAAGGATGCAGCACATGCAGAACAAGCTGGCAAGTATGCTTTACAATGCGTTTAAGGGTGATGTCACAGCACAACGCAATAAAGGTACCACTGCCAGGAATCCTTCCCCCATGTCCATGCAGGCAAGGACAGGAAGCTCCAGCGATCTCATGGTGATGTCGGACATGCGGACATTCTTTAGTCAAACGCCTCACCTTAGCCCTTCCGGATCCACCCTCCCCCAACGCCTGGACCGGCAGGTAGCCGACTAACTGGCCTTAAGTGTGGATGTAGACACTGTGAGCAGCGATGAACCCTTGGACTACTGGGTGCGCAGGCTTGACCTGGGGCCAGAGCTGTCCCAATTTGTCATCCAACTTCTGTCTTGCCCTGCCTCAAGCGTCCTGTCAGAAAGGACCTTCAGCGCAGCTGGAGGCATTGTCACTGAGAAGAGAAGTCGCCTAAGTCACAAAAGTGTTCAGTACCTCACCTTTATCAAAATGAATGAGGCATGGATCCCGGAGGGCTATGTTATAATTTAAGTAGGCCTCAGTTACTTGGCCTGAGGTTTATGGAAAAGGCTTGTCCGCAGTATATGCCTTTAAACTAAATAGAGTTTTGTGATGCAGGCAGAGGCATCTCAGGGTCTGCGTGTAGCAGAGGATACACGCAGATACTGAGAACATGTTCCTAAAAGAAGGCCATCGGCCACTCTGACCTCAAATACGTACACCACAGGAACAATAAACATCAGCCATGTTATGTAAATATCCACAGGCCTGCATGTAGGTCAAATGTCTCATTGATTATTAATCAAGTAGGTGTGTATGATGACACCACGAGTAGGGTCCACCAATAATCTGATCTAGGGGTGGCGAATATGATGTCACGTTTAACTCTTTCCTAGTCGGTATTAATAGCCGGACGAGCTGAAAAGGGGGCTCTCTCTCTGATTCCTGCTATGCTTCAATACTGACTGGAACCCAATTATTTCTCTAAGTATGTTCTTCCTTTCTGTAATCTGATATAATGTATGCTGTACATAGGTAGTCTAGATGTAACATAGAGTAGATACAAGAAGACCTGGGTACTGTCAGAAGGAAGGTACTCACGCTGCTGTAACGCAACATGGAAGTCTGCTTTGCAAGGAGATGATAAACTGTATCTATCTGTATTTCTGTTACTTGAATAAATACCGTAAACATTGAAGGAGCCTGAGAAAGTCTATCTCCTGCTTGCTGTGTGTGGAGAGTCAAGTGATCTCACAGTCTGTGAGACGCAACTGTAAGAAGTTAATGGTGTCGAAGCAAGGTGATATAGAACAGGTTCTAACAGTGGTGCCGTGAACCCAGCTGCGCTGTCTAGCAGAAAAGGCAGGCAAGGACCGGGCCAGATGTCAGTCTGTTATCTAGTTTTCAAGATATTCCACAGCGACATAAGCGGAGTTGACGCGGACTGGAAAACTTATCAAGAGGATAAGTAGTGTGTGGGAGGCCGCTAGAGAAAGGCCAACACACGGGCTGCAATCCGGGTGATGATCAGCGGCGAGTCATGGACCGGTTTTATTTGGATTGTGCTCAGGGTCGGACTGGGACACCAAGGGCCCACCAAGGAAGTTTCAGCCTGGGGCCCACCCCCCTCTCCTCCTCCTCCCTCCCCCCCCCCCATTTTGAGGCTCACATACACATGTAATTTTGCATGACTTTATGGTAGGGAATAGATTGTGAGCAATTCTGAGGACAGTCTCCAATAGGGATATGTCTAAATGCGAAACTAAATGGGTGTCACCATGCACTGGAACATCGGCGTGGTCATGGTGAGTCATGGGCAGACTTAAAAAAAAAATACAAAACACAAAATAAGTAGCGGCGTTATTCACAGAGATTAGGTCCGACCAGATACATTGTAGATAAAATATTCAAGTAGTTACATGCCTCATGATAATTCATCAAGTAGTCAAATGGCAGCAGATACCCCCACAAAATGCAATCAGGTTGGTGGCAGATACCCCCACACAATGCAATCAGGTTGGTGGCAGATACCCCCACACAATGCAATCAGGTTGGTGGCAGATACCCCCACAAAATGCAATCAGGTTGACGGCAGATACCCCCACACAATGCAATCAGTTTGGCTGCAGATACCCCCACACAATGCAATCAGGTTGGCTGCAGATACCCCCACACAATGCAATCAGGTTGGTGGCAGAGATACCCCCACACAATGCAAGTCCCCCCCAGCTTGGAAGGGGGGGCAGAGGGCACAGATCAGCGGGGAAGCCTCCCCCCCTCCCTCACCTAGGGCCCCCCCTTCCGCGCACCCCCCTCCTCGAGAAGTGCAGCGAGCGGAGAATAGCTTACCAGCTTCAGATGATGCTATCTCCGCTCCGCATGCCGCTGCTGCCCTGCTGGTCTCTGTCTCCTGTAGTGACGCTGTCCAATCACGCTCTAGCAGGAAGTACTGCGAGAGCGTGATTGGACAGCGTCACACACTACAGTCAGAGACCAGCAGGGCAGCGGCATGCGGACTCGGAGCGGAGCGGAGATAGCATCATCTCTGTAGCTATTCTCCGCTCGCTGCTGGCTGCACTTCTGGAGGAGGGGGGTGCGCGGAAGGGGGGGGGCCCTAGGTGAGGGAGGGGGGGACGTTTCCCCCCCTCCCCGCCGCTCTGTGCCCAATTCCCCCCCTTCCAAGCTGCGCCCCCCTCCAGTGGCGTAGCTAGGGTGTTTGACACCCGGTGAGGATAATTTACCAACACCCCCCCCCCAAAAAAAGCAAAGCGCGCAGCGACAAAAAAAAATGGGTGTGGACATGACATCACATGGGTGGGGGGTAATTGTAATGTAACTGTAACAGTAAGGCAGTGGGCTAATATAGGTAGCCAGAATAGTTTCCCTCAGCATAGGTTAGATAGGTAGGTGCCCCCAGTATAGGTTAGTTAGGTAGGTGCCTCCAATATAGGTAGCCAGTATAGTTGCCACCAGTAAAGGCTAGCAAGGTAGATGCCCCCAATACAGGTTACATAGGTAGCTGCCCCCAGTATAGGTTACATTGGTAGGTGCCTCCAGTATAGGTTAGATAGGTAGCTGCCCCCAGTATAGGTTAGATAGGTAGCTGCCCCCAGTATAGGTTAGATAGCTAGCAGGGTGAGAGGGCGGGCAGATAGCTAGCCGGGTGGGCAGATAGAAAAAAGGGGGAGGGGGAAGAAGTGGTGCGGTAATGGAAGAATTGGGTGTGGTCATGGACCAGAATGTGGGTGTAGTCATGGGTGGAGACAAATTTGCATGAATGGTGGGACATTAGATTAGGACAGTGGTGGCGAACCTTTTGAAGGCAGAGTGCCCAAACTGCAACCCAAAAGTCACTTATCTATTGCAAAGTGGCAACAGCAATTTAAACTAAATAAAAACGTTTTAACTCATACATGAACATTATGGAAAATCCAAGTTGAAAATAAACTGTGAAGATAAACAATTTCATCCATCCTACTCCTGAACTTTTTTTTTTTTTTTTTTTTAGAACCTCCCAGTTTTATTACCTGTTTTAAAAAGCTAAAAAGTAGCTATTGTCTCATATGATGATGATTCAGCTTTTTCCATAGTCTCGCAGTTAGCAATCATGTGACCCTCAACAAGACAAATTCAGCAATCATGAGGTCCCCCATCAAGACAAAATCAGCAATCATGAGGCCCCTAACAAGACAAATTCAGCAATCATGAGGCCCCCAACATGACAAATTCAGCAATCATGAGGCCCCCAACAAGACATTCAGTAACCATGAGGCCCCCAACAAGACAAATTCAGTAACCATGAGGCCCCCAACAAGACAAATTCAGTAACCATGAGGCCCCCAACAAGACAAATTCAGCAGTCATGAGGCACATAAATAAACAGCATTTCACATAAATAGGCAGAATGCCCACTTAATATGGTAGACACCTCTCACCTGGCTTCTGAATTCTCCTCTACTGGCTGCTGTGCCAGGCAATACTGTTTTTGGCTGGATTGGGGATGATGTGTGGGCTGAAAGGCCTGGCGGTGATGCTGTGGCCGGCCTGGCGGTGATGCTGGGCTGTACTTGGCTGGTTGAAGTAAATGTTGGCCTGACTGTTGGTGGTGATGCTGTGGCCTTTTTGACAGTGATTCTGGGCTGGTTGGCTGGTGGTGATGCTGGGCTGGCCTGGATAGTTTAGGTAGTGACAGGTGCACCCTAGTTTAGGTAGCACCAGGAGCCTCCCAGCTTAGGTAGTGACAGGACCCCCAAGTTTAGGTAGCGACAGGAGCCCCCCAGTTTAGTTAGTGACAGATACTCCCGTTTAGGTAGTGACAGGAGCCCCCAGTGTTTGTAGTGACAGGTGCCCCCCAGTTAAGGTAGTAACAGGTGCCCCGCAGGGTATGTAGTGACAGGAGCCCCCAGTTTAGGTAGTGACAGGGCCCCCCAGTTCAGGTAGTGACAGGTGCCCCCAGTTCAGGTATTGACAGGCGCCCCCCCAGTTCAGTTAGTGACAGGTACCCCCAGTTTAGGTATGACAGGAGCCCCCAGTGTATGCAGTGACAGGGACCCCCCCCCCAGTGTATGTAGTGACAGGAGCCCCTAGTTTAGGTAGTGACAGGGCCCCCCAGTATAGATAGACAGGTCTATAGGTGTCCCCAGTTTAAATAGCCAGATCTATAGGTGTCCTCAGTGGCAGCGGAGAGAGAAGAGAAGCGGTGGGGAAGGGAGGACGTTTCCCCCTCCCCCTTCCCTCACCTTGGGGCTCCCCCTCTCTCGCTCCCCCCTTTAGAATTAAGTGATGCGGCAGGCAGCGCCGCTGTGCCTGCCGCTTCTTTTCTCTCTCCGCTGCCACCCCAGGGCGGGCGGGCCAGCCACGTCCGGGTAGCTAGGGGGGGGGGCAGCAGCTAGCCAGGGGAGTGCGCATGCCCCATTTTGCCCTATGTAGGGACGCCCATGGCATGGTAGGCAGATAGGTAGCCGGGTAGGCAGTTATGTAGCCGGGTGGGAGGGTAGGCAGATAGGTAGCTGGGTGGGCAGTTAGGTAGCCGGGTGGGAGGGTAGGCAGTTAGGTAGCCAGGTGGGCAGATAGGTAGCTGGGTGGGCAGTTAGGTAGCCGGGTGGGCAGTTAGGTAGCCGGGTGGGAGGGTAGGCAGATAGGTAGCTGGGTGGGTAGATAGGTAGACGGGTGGGCAGATAGGTAGCCGGGTGGGCAGATAGGTAGCTGGGTGGGAGGGTAGGCAGATAGGTAGCCGGGTGGGCAGATAGGTAGCTGGGTGGGTAGATAGGTATCCAGGTGGGCAGATAGGTAGCCGGGTGGGAGGGTAGGCAGTTAGGTAGCCGGGTGGGCAGTTAGGTAGCCGGGTGGGAGGGTAGGCAGAAGGGTAGCCGGGTGGGAGGGTAGGCAGTTAGGTAGCCGGGTGGGCAGTTAGGTAGCCGGGTGGGAGGGTAGGCAGATAGGTAGCTGGATGGGCAGTTAGGTAGCCGGGTGGGCAGTTAGGTAGCCAGGTGGGAGGGTAGGCAGATAGGTAGCTGGGTGGGTAGATAGGTAGCCGGGTGGGCAGATAGGTAGCCGGGTGGGAGGGTAGGCAGATAGGTAGCTGGGTGGGTAGATAGGTAGCCGGGTGGGCAGTTAGGTAGCTGGGTGGGAGGGTAGGCAGAAGGGTAGCCGGGTGGGAGGGTAGGCAGTTAGGTAGCCGGGTGGGCAGTTAGGTAGCCGGGTGGGAGGGTAGGCAGATAGGAAGCTGGGTGGGTAGATAGGTAGCCGGGTGGGCAGCCAGTTAGGTAGCCGGGTGGGTAGATAGGTAGCCGGGTGGGAGGGTAGGCAGTTAGGTAGCCGGGTGGGCAGTTAGGTAGCCGGGTGGGAGGGTAGGCAGAAGGGTAGCCGGGTGGGAGGGTAGGCAGTTAGGTAGCCAGCCCGGGTGGGCAGTTAGGTAGCCGGGTGGGAGGGTAGGCAGTTAGGTAGCCGGGTGGGCAGTTAGGTAGCCGGGTGGGAGGGTAGGCAGAAGGGTAGCCGGGTGGGAATGTAGGCAGTTAGATAGCCGGGTGGGCAGTTAGGTAGCCGGGTGGGTAGCCAGTGGGGGCCCCGACTCCTATGCTCCCCCTCACCTGGGTGTCCCCCCTCCTATTAGAAGCCGCGGGGAGGGCAGCCCGACTGTTTTTTTTTTTTTTTTCCCCTTAAAAAAAACTCTTTTCCCCGGGGGGCCCCCTCCTATCCTCCCCCTCCCTCACCTCACTCGGAGGGCCCCCCTCCTGTTACGAGCGGCGGGTACAGCAAACTTCCGGGGAGGTAAAGCAGAAGATAGAGGTCCAGCTGCCTCCCAGTCGCTGTCTCCTCTATGCCGCTCGCACTAAACCAGGAAGCAGTGCGAGCGGCATAGAGGAGACAGCGTAGCCCGGGAGGCAGCTGGACCTCTATCTTCTGCTTTACCTCCCCGGAAGTTTGCTGTACCCGCCGCTCTCCCGCCGCTGTAACAGGAGGGGGGCCCTCCGAGGTGAGGGAGGGGGAGAATAGGAGGGGGCCCCCCCGGGGAAAAGAGTTTTTTTAAGGGGAAATAAAAAAAAAAAAACAGTCGGGCTGCCCTCCCCGTGGCTCTCCCCTCCAGCGCACCCCTTCTAGGGGCCCCCAGCAGGAGGGGCAGTCGGGGCCCACCGATGGGACCGTCGGTGGTTCGGCGGCTCTGTCCGAGCCTGCTGTACACGCAATCTAGCCGAACAAAGGATTCCTTGGTGAGGTATCCCAGGCAAAGGTTTTGAGCAAGTTACCTTCGGGACCGAGAATCCGCTGAGAGAACGCTCAGTAAACGCTCACCGAGGTCCATCGACTCGTGGGAAAAAACTTGCCGTCAGCTGATCGGATTGGAAGTCGGTACAAGTCTGTAGAGCCAGGCAAGTATAGTGTTTCATTTGTTTAATTCTAATGAAAGTGTTGGTATTACATGTTGACAGTTTGTTCCAGCAGTGTTTTCTCTCTAAATTTTCCAGTGTATGTTCGTACTGGTTTTCCTGTGTAGGTTTTTTTTCTCTCTCTCGGGTTGTGCTAGTGGCTGCTGCGTGCGGTTTCAGGTTTTTTTTTTTCTCTCCTTTCTCTTTCTCCCGTGTGTCTGGGAGGTTTGCCAGATATGGGAGTCCCCCGCAGGAGAGATAAGGGGGGGCTAAGGCTTTCGAGTAGTAGAGGGGGGGGGGGGGAGAGGAGAAGGAGAGAGAGGGAAGAGAGAGGAGACTGGTAGTGAGGAAAGTGAGAGAGGGACAGCTGTGCGGTTTTAGAAGGGTTTAAAGCACTGTGTTAGCTGTCGGAAGTATGTTTTTTTTTCTCTTCTCGGGGAGCTATACAGATGCACGCAGCCCACGGACCTGGGTCGCTTTGAAGGTATGCAACAGTTAGAGTGACAGCTGAGATAGTGGGTGGTGCTACTGTATGGGGCTCGGACGTAGTTTTTTCTTTTTTTTTGTCAGCAGGGGTGTTCGGGAGATGTTCTGCTGGGTAGAGTCTGTGGTTCAGAGATAGGAGACTCCACGGTGGCATTTCTGGTATTTCTCTTTTGGGATGTTTTTCCATCCGAGAGTGTGTAGAGCGGTATGCCAAGCTTGGGGAAGAGCTTTTTCTGCTGAAATGTTTAGTGTGCATATACATTGTATGTATGTTCTAACTGGTTTTTTTTTCCTAATGTGTATAGGATTAAGCGGTTGCTACGGGAGATTGATAGCAGCCATTTTGGCTGGCATGCCATGACTCAACATGGCGTCGGGTTTCTGAGAAAGCCACTCCCATCTGCATGATGTATCAGGAGGGGAGGGGGCGGGAAGCGCCCACTGATAGGCACGCCCCGATGGCAGGGGGGAGGATGTGCTGGGGGGGATCCCAGGTCCCACGTCACAGCTGGGCACAAGGCGCCGTGCACGGAAGCAGCTGGTGGGAGGGGGGTCCAGAGTGGGGACAGTAGAGAGATTCTACTGGGTTTCTTGGCTTCCAGATGATTTCCTCAGAAGAAGTCTGGACACAGGGAGTGTCCGCATACGTGAGCCAAGCAAGTTGCAGGCTCACAGATAGGAAGTGTTTCCCAGCTAGGAAAACACGTATAAGTCAGATAGTCCCCAGGGAGTGATTTGC
The DNA here is from genome assembly GCF_040937935.1 of Hyperolius riggenbachi. Taxonomy (NCBI): domain Eukaryota; kingdom Metazoa; phylum Chordata; class Amphibia; order Anura; family Hyperoliidae; genus Hyperolius; species Hyperolius riggenbachi. The sequence continues at coordinate 570,956,527 of NC_090647.1, forward strand.
GAGTGCTGCGCAGATCAGGGAAGTATCTGTACTGGGTTGCTTATGGGATTATTCCTGTAAGTGAGGCACCTCAGAAGGGGGGGCAGCGCATCAGGGGGGGTGCCGGAGTTGGAAAAAAAGGGAGTTGACCAATCCGGGTTTCCGGTTTTTGTCGTGGACAGGGCCAGAGCTGGACTGAGAGGTCTATGCTGGGCTGGGGCTGTTTTTTTGTGCGTTTTTTTTCGTCCACTGATTGGTCAAATATGTTTTTTCCAGCTCTTATCAATTGTAGCACAAAGAACAAGGACTGACAGCAGTTCATGGGGCAATTATACAGATGATAGAATTGCCGTTTACAGAGTGACAGTGTATCAGTACGGTGTTTGCCATGTGACTACCTACCAAGTGGGCATTCAGGGATCTGCATACTGGCATGTGACGCTGGTATGCTTAGCCCTGCACCCTGTGTAGTTTAAGTGCAAAGTGCTCCTTCCTACAGGTAGTTTAGGTGGTGGCACGGCAAACATTGATCAGAGGGTACAACACACAGAACTTCTAGCAGAGCTGGTATCGCAATGAAGTTCTAGATAAGTTAATGCGAAAATGAGTAAGTGCATTGCAGGCTCACCTGCAAAGCAGCAACAGGTGTGGCATCCGTACTCTGTGCATGCGACGGACGCGCATGGACAGATAGGGGGGGATGTGGAAGGTGAGCTGCAATGAGGTGAGAGCTTCCAAAGTGAAGCGAGCTTCCAGAGGTGAAGTCCGCGGGAGCATATTTTAAACAGGTAAGTACTGAGGATAGTACTGAGGTAGGGGGGTGAAGTTTAACTCCAATCTACCAATAAGAGTAAACAGAGTTCATGAGAACCATAAAGCAACGAGATCAATTACGATATATATTGATCAATTTAAAGTGTACAGAGTACAAGCCGCAGGGCGAATCCCAAATCATTAATAAGAATTGATTTGTTTGTATTTCGATTTCAGGTGTTTGGCAATATGGAATTGAGACAGCTGCAGTGCTGGCAGCAAAGCTGGAGATGTCAGTCGGATAAGCGAAAGGTTCCAGATGCCAATCTAAGCTTGGAGAACAGCGAGATTCCTGAGATTGGAAAGAGACTAAAAAGCGAGATTCCTGAAATTGGAAAGAGACTAAAACACGAGATTTCGGAGATCGGAAAGAGACTAACAAACCTGTCTGAGCAAAGCATAATGCAAAGTGCTAATGTTTTTCTTTCCCAAGGTGGTGCTTTTATAATGAAGAGTACCGTGCTGATGGTGATCCTAGGTTGCCATTTTGTCCTAGGAGAACGAAGAGAGGACATTCTCATGTATAATAAGGGGTTAATGAGAATACAAGGCCCAAACATGTTGATGTTGGGTGACAAAGGTACTGATCCTTTCACACCTCCCTCTGATGGGCACAGATGGACCATGCAGGGATGGAGGAAAAGAGCACTTGTGCCAGGAGAAATCAAATTTCATGGCACAATGTGGGTGAAAGGTCTGAAGGGTCAGGTGTGCGGGCAGTGGGAATTGAATGGCAGCGTAATTCTGCTATTTAATACCACACTCCCAGAATGGATGCACCGATCCAAAGGTTTGTTAAAAGGGACATTGCAGTACAATGGGTACATGCAAAAGGTGGAGTGTGTGATTCAGAGGTACCTTGTCTTGGTTATGCAGAGTGAGATGGTTCCAGATTGGAGAGGAACGAGCAGGAGGCGTCAATTCTCATACCAGAGAGATGCAGGGGACAACATCACACTATGGAGCTACCAACAGAGAGTGCCTCTGAAACAGCTATACACACGTAAAGGCTGGAAAGCCGAGGGTGTGTGGTTCTCGAAACAAGAAGTAAAGATCGAGATAAAGCCACATCGCCAGGTGACAAAGAGGGTGGGGAGAGCGGTCCCGGGGGAGGGAAAGCCAACACAGGGAACCCCATCCACACTACACGGGTCACAACAGGGGACGACATTACACAGTCCATATGCAGCAGCTTATCCTCATGATAGTTGGGTAAGTGAAGAGGTACTCTTAATTGAAAGATTGCAGAGAGTACAGTCTTCCCAACCTCAGGTACATATTGTGCCTCAGGACATAAGGGGGGAAGAGGTCCAATCAGGACAGTTGGGGGCATATTTTGTCAGGGAGAGGCAAAAAGATCCTGTGCAACTGAGATTGGACAAGGGGAGGTATAGTAACTTTTCTGGAGAAGGATCTTTTGCATGGCAGCTTCGAGATGTTTGGGTGAACAAATGGAAACGGTGCAACATTCCTTTAGGCACCGCCACTTCCTTAGTTCCCACCTCAACACATGTTTTACACCAGGACCTGAGAGGTCAACCTTTTTTGGTGCTAGACGGGGAGGTGAAACAAGTAGAGTTGTCCTCATGCGGGCAATTCTTGCAGAAGTACCTGCGTTGGCCGGGGCAAGTCAAATTTAGTGGAGAAGCCTGCGGGCTCAATAACGCAGACTGCGAGGCTACCATTCAAAAGATCCACCCTGAAGCCCAACCGATAGTTCCGGTGGCTGAAGGAAAGGTTTGGTTTTTTTTTCCATCATAAAGTTTTTTATTGGAAAGAATGAAAACGGATAACATATTAAGCAAGAAAATAGTACAGTGATAAATGCAAATTACAGAATATCCGTGAGCATATACAGTTGTATCTGCATATTATACAGTGTCAGTAATAATGCTTTGGGTCCATTGTGCTCCTCTTAACTGTCATTTACTTAACCCTTAGGGCTGACAGGGAGGGCACCTCCTATGAAATTAACTGGCGGAATCAGGTGGCTCCAAAGGGCCTCCGTCAGTCTCTTGCTGATTCCTAAGTATACCAATGCAGAGTATCATGCGTAGGTGGGGGGTAGAATTAAAAAAAAAAAAAACATATCATAAACAAAAACAAAAACATACCCTATAAGAGGGGAACCTAACATTAACCAGTTCTGACAACAAGAGACAAGCCATGAAAATTGGTGTGATTTGGCGTGTGTGTATGTATATAAGCTCAAGGGGGTTTTCCATAATGGAGTGGATATATTTCTTAAGATTAAGCCCGTAGTGAGATTGGTCTTCTGCCTATACTGCTTGTATGGGAACAGAGTTGCCTTTATCGGGGGGATTGGAGGTAAGACCAGAAGTGTTGGGGGTTAAAATTCTCATTCGCTAGGGAGAGTCTGGCTCTGATTTTGTATTCCATGAGCAGGTTAGCTCTGGCATTAGCTAGGAGCTGGGAGATTTCAAATTTTTCCTGTGATTTCCAATTAGTCGTAATTAGGTGAAGAGCACTTAATATAATGTGGGAGATGGTTGGTTGTATTGTCTGGGGGATGTTATTACAGTCCACTAGAAGGATGGCTAGTTGTGGAGTGAGATGGAAGTCTGGCATTAAAGAATGACGTATCAGGCACTCAACTTCATTCCAGAGTTCTGATACTAGTGGGCATTCCCAAAACATATGGATGTAGGTTCCTATTTGATTGTTGCATTTCCAACATGTATGTGACACTCCTTGTGTAAAGGAAGCTATCTTTCGTGGGGTTATATACCACCTGTATAAGATTTTTCGTACCATCTCCCAGTGTGTGTTGCATTTCGAGATGGACGATATTGCTCTGTGGGATTGGAGAAGTTGGAGGCTTGAGATACTGATTTGTAGATCATCCGACCAGATGTTAGCGTATTTATTAAGTGCTGTTTGTGAATGTACCAGTAGGGCTTTATACCAAACTGATAACCCACCTCTGAAATATCCCTTATAGTTGAGCATGGTTGCGATACTGGGATAAAGTTTAGGAGGGGTTATTTTGAGCCCTTTAATTATATGTAGTACTCTATGATAAGTGAATATTTGCGTGTGACTTAAGTTATATGTCTGTACTAAACAGTTGAAGGATTTTACTTTATTCCCTATAAACAAGTCTTTTATATCAGTTACTAGCTGATTGCCCGGCGTTGCCCGGGTATGTATTTGGCTGGTGTTGGCTCCGCCTACTTTTTCTAACCCTAACACACAATTACTCACTGACCAAGTTTGTGAGCTTTGCGGTCTTTGGTATCAATAATCTGCATTGAAATGAAACAAATCTGATCGGGTGTGTGTGGCTCCACCCCCTTTTCTGAATTTGAACCCCAGTCACCCAATAACCAACTGTACCAGGTTTGAGGCCTGTGCCATTAACAGTTCAAGAATGGTAGCAATTAAATATTCCCCTTGAAAAACAACAGGTGAAGTTTGATTCACTTTTGTAGGCTCCACCCACTTTTCTGAATATTAATTTCAGTCACCCAGTGACCAACTGTGCAAAGTTTAAAAACCCTGCCATTAACAGAATGGCTGCAGTTTACATTTTCTCAGTGAAATTTGTATTTGTCTTCACCCACTGATGACCCGGCGTTGCCCGGGTATGTATTTGACTGGCTCCGCCCACTTTCTAACCCTAACGCACAAACACTCAATGACCAAGTTTGTGAGCTTTGGGGTCCTTGGCATCAATAATTTGTATATTCCCATAGAAATTAAACAAATCAGATAGGCTGTTTGTGGCTCCACCCCTCTCCAGCATTTGAACCCCAGTCAACCAATGACCAACTGTAGCAGGTTTGAGGCATCTGCTATTAACAGTGTAAAAATGGCAGCAATTTAAATATTCCACTTGAAAATCAACAGGTGAATTTTGATTGGCTACTATAGGCTCCACCCACTTCCCTGAATATTAATCTCAGTCACTCAGTGACCATCTGGGCAAAGATTGGGAACCCTGAAATAAACAGAAGGGCTGCAGTTTACACTTTTCCAGTGAAATTTGTTTTTGGCTCCGCCCACTTTTTGTAACCTGGACACAAAGTCACTACTCAATGCCCAAGTTTGTGAGTTTTGGGGTCCTTGGCATCAATAATTTGTATTTTCCCATGAAATGAAACAAATCTGATTCACTGTTTGTGGCTCTGTCCCCTTTTCTGAATTTGAACCCCAGTGACCCAATGACCAACTGTACCAGGTTTGAGGCTTGTGCCATTAACAGTGCAAAAATGGCAGCAATTTTAATATTCTCCTTGAAATGTGACATGTGATTTTTGATTGGCATTTTTAGGCTCCACCCACTTTTCTGAATATTAATCCCAGTCACCCGGTAACCAGCTATGCTAAGTTTGAGAACCCTGCCATTAACAGTGAAGACGGGCTGCAGTTTACAATTTCCCAGAAAAATCTGTTTTTAACTCCACCCACTTTTTGTAACCTTGACACACAGTCACTACTCAATGACCAAGTTTGTGAGCTTTTGGGTTCCTGGCATCAAAATTGTGCTAATATAAGCAGTTTATCCAGCAAAGAAATCTGTCTGTTTTTGGCTCCGCCCCTTTACTGAATTTGAACCCCAAACACTTAAAGGGAACCTGAAGTGAGTAAAATTATTTAAAATAAACACATGACGTCGCTGCAAATGAATATTACATACTTACCTCACTGTCAGTTCCTCTCAGAAGCTCACCATTTTCTCCTTATAGTGATCACTTCCAGTTCTGACAATATTTTGTCAGAACTGAAATATACCAGTTGCTGTCAGTTATATATCAGCAGCTGTCAGTTACAACTGAATGTACAAGGTAATGTCCATGTTTTCCTATGGCTCAAGTGAGCGATATTACAGTTTAACAGTGTGATGAGCAGGAAGCTGTTATGGGGTAATGGCCATTTTTAAAATGGAGGACGGAGAATTCCATTGATCACAGTGGACAAATGGGACACGGGAAAGGAGAAAGAGATTGGGGAGTAGACTGCACGGGAGGTAAGTATGACCTGTGCATGTTTATTTTGACTTTTTATTTTCAGTTCAGGTTCTCTTTAACGACCGACTGTAGCAGGTTTGAGGCCTCTGCTATTAACAGTGTGAGAATGGCTGCAGTTTCAACATTCCCCTTGAAAATCAATAGGTGAATTTTGATTGGCTCTTGTAGGCTCCACCTACTTTTACGAATATTAATTCTAGTCACCCAGTGACCAACTGTGTGAAGTTTGAGAACCCTGCCATTAACAGTGTAAGAAAAGCTGCAGTTTACATTTCCCCATGTAAAAAGTTAGTTGTTTTTGGCTCTGCCCACTATTTCTAATCTTGACATACAGTCACTTAATGACCAAGTTTATGAGCTTTGGCATCAATAAGTTGCATTTCACCATTGAAATTAAACAAATCTGATTGGCTGTTTTTGGCCCGCTCCTTTCAGAATTTAATCCCCAGTCTCCCAGTGACTGACTGTAGCAGATGTTAGGCCTCTGCCATTAAGAGTGCATGAATGTCAGCAATGTAAATATTCCCCTTGAAAATCAAAAGGTGAATTTTGATTGGCTGCTGTAGGCTCCACCCACTTTTCTGAATATTAGTCCCAGTCACCCAGTGGCCAACTGTGTCACGTTTGAGAACCCTGCCAATAACAGAATGGCTGAAATCAATCTAACAAATCTGATTGGCTGTTTGTGGCTCCACCCCTATAGTGAATTTGGACCCCAGTCACCCAATGACTGACTGTATCAGGTTTGAGGCCTCTGCCACTAACAGTGTAAGAATGGTAGCAATGTGAATATTCCCCTTGAAAATCAATAGGTTCATTTTGATTGGCTGTTGTAGGCTCCACCCACATTTCTGAATATTCATCCCAGTCACCCAGTGGCCAATTGTGTAAAGTTTGGGAACCCTGCAATGTAAAAAATGAAGTTGTTGGCACTGCCCACTTTTTCTAACCTTGACATACAGTCACTCAATTATCAAGTTTATCAGCTTTGGGGTCCTTGGTATCAATACTTTGTATATTCCCATTGAAAAATAAACAAATCTGGCTGTTTGTGGCTCCGCCCCCTTCCTGAATTTGGACCCTAGTCACCCAGTGTCCAACTGTACCAGGTTTGAGGCATCTGCTTTTACCAGTATAAGAGAATGGTAGCAGATGAAATATTCCCTTTGAAAATCAAAAGGTGAATTTTTATTGGCTGTTGTAGGCTCCACCCACCTTCCAAAATCTTAATCTGTCACCCAATGACCAACTGTGCAAAGTTTGAGAACCCTGCCATTAACAGTGTAAGAATGGTTGCAGTTTATATTTTCCCAGTAAAAGTTGTTTTGGCTCCACCCACTTTTTGTAACCTTGACACACAGTCACTCAATGACCAAGTTTGTGAGCTTTCAGGTTCCTGGCATCAAAAATGTGTGAATGGAAGCAGTTTATCCACTAAGGAAATCTGATTGGCTGTATGTGGCCCCGCCCCTTTAGTGAATTTGGACCCCAGTTACCCAATGACCGACTGTAGGAAGTTTGAAGCCTCTGCCATTAACAGTGTAAGAATAGCAGCAGTTTAAATATTCCCCTTGAAAATCAATAGGTGAATTTTGATTGACTGTTGTAGGCTCCACCCATTTTCTTGAATCTTAATCGCATTCACCCAGTGACCAAGTGTGGCAAGTTTGAGAACCCTGCAATTAACAGTCTAAGAATGGCTGCAGTTTACATTTTCCCATTTAAAATGAACGGCTGAAATTTGATTGGCTGTTTTATGCTCCGCCCACTTTTCCTGGATTTGTAACCTCGGTCACCAAGTGACCAACTGTGCCAAGTGTGGGGACTTGGGCTTGATTACTGTGAGAATGGCAGCCTTTTACATTTTTTCCATTGACTTGAATGGGTGGAATCTGATTGGCTGTTTGTAGCTCCGCCCACATGTGCAGGGGGGCCGCGAGACCCCCAGAACATATCATCCCAGGTAGTAAGGGATCTGTGTACCAAGTTTCGTTCAAATCGGTCAAGCGGTTTTCGCGTGATCGCGGCACATACACACACACACACATACACACACACATACACACATACATACATACATCCGATTTTATATATATAGATGCCTTGATTGGCCCAAGAATTGAGGTTGAGGTCTCGGGAGCAAAGTTCAAGAACTTTTATGTCTGCTTTGATTGATATGGAGGAGGAGGGGTCTGGAGGGTTTTTAGTGAAGTATTCCCATGATCGTAGGGTTGCTTGGATCGATAGGTATGGGGATTTAGGGGGTTTAGCGCCCATCTGAATGCTGAGAAGAAGATCTTTGAGGTCACACCCCAACTCATTTCGTTCAAAGGCCACCCAAGGTTGGACTGCCGATGTGGACCACCAGAATCTAGTCATGTCTAGGTTTGCGGCATGGTAGTATGTTTTAATGCATGGGAGTCCCATACCTCCTAGTTGTTTGGATAATGTCATAATTTGGAAAGAGGTTCTAATTTTCTTACCCCCCCAAACATATGCATTGATACATTTTTTGACATCTGTAAACCACTGTGCCTGGATAGGGATTTGGAGCGTGCGAAAAAAATACAGGATTTTCGGTAGAATAAGCATCTTAAAAGCTGCAATCTTTCCTGACCAAGAAAGCCATATTTTGGTCATGCCTGCACATTCTTGTTTAACTGCAGATAGGAGTGGGAGAAAGTTGTATTTATATAATTCTGACGCTTTTTGCGTTAGTTGTATGCCTAAGTAAGACACCGTCCCTTCTGCCCAGGGGAACGGGAACCGGTGGGATATATGGTCATGAAGTTTTGGGGGTAAATTTAGACCTAGGATGTATGATTTGTGGTTGTTTAATTTATATAGAGATACTGCGGAGAAGGTTTGAAGGTCTTGTAGTACAGCTTGGAGGGATGTTAGAGGGTTAGTTAAAATTAATGCCACATCATCTGCAAAAAGACTAATGACATGGGTGTAGTCTTGGATTTTTACTCCTATTATGTTGGGGTTGGAACGGATCTTTTGTGCTAATGTTTCCATAATTAATACAAATATTATGGGTGAAAGGGGGCATCCCTGGCGAGTGCCATTAGAGATGTTAAAGGGTTTAGATATAAAACCAGCTGCGTTGACCCGGGCAGAGGGAGCGGAGTATAGTGCCATAATTGCTGATAGAATCATACCTGAGAAACCAAATTTGCAGAGGGTCGCTTTCAGGAATTGCCAATGAACTCTGTCGAAGGCCTTCTCAGCATCCAAAGTAAGGAGCAGAGAAGGCCTCCGACAGAGCTCTATGTGTCTCAGGATGTTGACCATGCGCCTAGTTGCGTCCGAAGCTTGACGGTTTTTAGTAAAACCCACTTGATCTATTGCTAAGAGAGAAGGGGTGACATTCATCAATCTATTGGCCAGAAGTTTAGCGTATATTTTCACATCGGAATTTAGAAGAGATATGGGGCGATAGTTTCCCATTTCGGTTGGAGCTTTCCCCGGTTTTGGGATAACTGTTATGAGAGCTTCTAGGTATTCCGCTGGGAATGAGGCTGATTCAGCAGTATCATTAAATAATTTCGTAAGGAAGGGGGAGAGGGTATCTGAGAAGGTCGTGTAATATTCATTGCTGAAACCATCAGGGCCTGGTGATTTATTATGTTTTAAAGACTTAATTACCTTGCTGATTTCTGAGGGCGAGAATGGCAAGTTTAATTCTTCTAATTGGTGGGGAGATAATTGGGGAAGGTTAATGGAGCTCAGGAACGAAGCGATAGTTTCTTCGGTTGGGTGTATGATAGTTTTGTCAGATCTTAAATTGTAAAGCTTGGAATAATAGTCGCAGAACATATCTGCTATTTGTTTTGGATTGGATACATTTTCCTTCGTTGTCGGATGGATTAGATTATGTATTTTGGATTTGGCTTGCCTATGTTTTAACATTTTGGCTAGGTATTTCCCTGCCTTATTGCCCTGGTAGTATGAATTGGATTTAAACTTTTGGAGTAAATGGAGATATTGGTCCTGTTCCTGTAGTAGTAATTTAAGCTCTTGTCTTAAAGTAAATAGGGCTCGCTCATTTTCTATCGTGGACGCTGTTTTATGAGCTTTTTCTTTTTCGCTGATTTGTTTCAACAGGCTATCATATTTTTCCGTCCTTATTTTTTTGGTGAAGGCTCCCTGTTTTATAAGCATGCCTCGAATTGTTGCTTTGTGAGCAGACCAAATAGATGTTAGGGCCATGTTTGGGGTACTATTGACTTCAAAGAATTCTCTGATCTCAGAGGATAACTTATCTTGAAAGGGTTTACTTAACAACAGTGTGTTATTCAGTCTCCAAAAATATGGTTTGTTAAGAGCGAGATTGTCGTCAAGTGAGATGTGAACAGGCGCATGGTCAGACCAGGTTTTCAGGCCTATGGATACTTTTAAAACTTTTTGCAATAGAATTTTATCAGTTAAGAAGAGATCTATTCTGGTATGAGTCTTATGTACTTGTGAGAAGAAGGAGTAGTCCTTTTCTGAAGTGTGTAGTATCCTCCAGGGGTCATACAGATCATTCCATCTCATTTGCTTATCTATGAGAATCGTTTGCTGGGGTTTTTTAGCTGATGTGTCTAGCTTAGAAGGGCAGGCATTAAAATCTCCTCCTATTAGGAGGCGTCCCTGTTGCAGAGGTTTAATCTTTGAACATCATTTTTGGAGGAATGTTCGTTGGGCTGAGTTAGGGCTATAGATAGCTACCAGAGTCAATAATTCATTGTTGATGAGGCCCACAAAGATTATGTACCTCCCTTGCGGGTCAAGAGTGACAAATTTAGGTTCCACTTTAAGGTCACTGTGAAAGGCCATTAACACTCCTCTCTTTTTTTTTTAAAATGTACTGTGGTATATTAATGGATAGGCGGAATGTTTGCAGAGGCTTGTATGTTTTTCTAATAGGTGCGTTTCTTGTGCAAATATAATATGTGATTTGAATTTTTTAACCTCAGACCAGAATAGATGTCTCTTGTACGGAGAATTAAGACCTCGAACATTATATGAAGAAATATTTAAAGGCATTTATAATGGTGGTGGCTGCTATCCATATATAGTAAAACTATTAAGAAGGCATATATCTTTAAAATAATTGTTTCATCATGAACACGGGCTATCCTTTTGGCGATAATACGTCTCCCAGAGAGAATACAGGTAGTATAGGTGTAAGAGATACTATAAATCAGGCTGGTGATAAACATCTTAAGTATAAAGAAATACATAGACACTAACATTGTCAGAAGAACAAACAGGTTATAACAAAAACATACCTCCCAACTTTTGAAAATGCCAAAGAGGGACACTTAAGCCACGCCCCCTGCGCGGCCTTAAGCCACACCCCTGCTTTTGCAGGAGCGTGACAATGGGAGGGAGGAGGGTGCCAGTGGATTGGGAGAAGGGTGCCACTGGGTGGGGAGGAGGGTGCCAGTAGGTGGGGAGGAGGGTGCCATTGTGGGTGGGAAGTAGGGCGCCATTGTGGTTGGGGAGGTGGGTGCCATTGTGGGTGGGGAGGAGGGTGCCCATGGGTGGAGAGTAGGGTGTCCATGGGTGGGGAGGAGGGTGCCTGTGGGTGGAGAGTAGGGTGCACATGGGTGGGAGGAAGGTGCCTGTGGGTGGAGAGTAGGGTGCACATGGATGGGGTGGAGGGTGCCACTAGGTGGAAAGTTGAGTGCCAATGGGTGGAGAGGAGGATGCATCTGGGTTGAGAGGAGGGTGCCACTAGGTGGAGAGTAGGGTGCCCTGGGGTGGAAAGGAGGGTGCCACTTAGGGTGGGGAGGAGAGTGCCACTTTGGGTGGGGAGGAGGGTGCCACTTTGGGTGGGGAGGGTAGGGAGGAGGGTGCATCTGGGTGGGGAGGAGGGTGCATCTGGGTGGGTAGGGTGGGGAGAAGGGTGCCACTTTGGGTGGGGAGGAGGGTGCATCTGGGTGGGTAGGGTGGGGAAAAGGGTGCCACTTTGGGTGGGTAGGGTGGGGAGGAGGGTGCCACTTTGGGTGGGTAGGGTGGGGAGGAGGGTGCATCTGGGTGGGTAGGGTGGGGAGGAGGTGCCACTTTGGGTGGGTAGGGTGGGGAGAAGGGTGCATCTGGGTGGGTAGGGTGGGGAGAAGGGTGCCACTTTGGGTGGGGAGGAGGGTGCATCTGGGTGGGTAGGGTGGGGAGAAGGGTGCCACTTTGGGTGGGTAGGGTGGGGAGGAGGGTGCCACTTTGGGTGGGTAGGGTGGGGAGGAGGGTGCATCTGGGTGGGGAGAAGGGTGCCACTTTGGGTGGGTAGGAGGGTGCATCTGGGTGGGTAGGGTGGGGAGAAGGGTGCCACTTTGGGTGGGGAGGAGGGTGCATCTGGGTGGGTAGGGTGGGGAGAAGGGTGCCACTTTGGGTGGGTAGGGTGGGGAGGAGGGTGCCACTTTGGGTGGGTAGGGTGGGGAGGAGGGTGCATCTGGGTGGGTAGGGTGGGGAGGAGGTGCCACTTTGGGTGGGTAGGGTGGGGAGAAGGGTGCATCTGGGTGGGTAGGGTGGGGAGAAGGGTGCCACTTTGGGTGGGGAGGAGGGTGCATCTGGGTGGGTAGGGTGGGGAGAAGGGTGCCACTTTGGGTGGGTAGGGTGGGGAGGAGGGTGCCACTTTGGGTGGGTAGGGTGGGGAGGAGGGTGCATCTGGGTGGGGAGAAGGGTGCCACTTTGGGTGGGTAGGAGGGTGCATCTGGGTGGGTAGGGTGGGGAGAAGGGTGCCACTTTGGGTGGGGAGGAGGGTGCATCTGGGTGGGTAGGGTGGGGAGAAGGGTGCCACTTTGGGTGGGTAGGGTGGGGAGGAGGGTGCCACTTTGGGTGGGTAGGGTGGGGAGGAGGGTGCCACTTTGGGTGGGTAGGGTGGGGAGGAGGGTGCATCTGGGTGGGGAGAAGGGTGCCACTTTGGGTGGGTAGGAGGGTGCATCTGGGTGGGTAGGGTGGGGAGAAGGGTGCCACTTTGGGTGGGGAGGAGGGTGCATCTGGGTGGGTAGGGTGGGGAGAAGGGTGCCACTTTGGGTGGGGAGGAGGGTGCATCTGGGTGGGGAGAAGGGTGCCACTTTGGGTGGGGAGGAGGGTGCATCTGGGTGGGTAGGGTGGGGAGGAGGGTGCCACTTTGGGTGGGTAGGGTGGGGAGGAGGGTGCCACTTTGGGTGGGTAGGGTGGGGAGGAGGGTGCATCTGGGTGGGTAGGGTGGTCTAGAAGGGTGCCACTTTGGGTGGGGAGGAGGGTGCCTGGGCAGAGAGGAGGCAAAAAAAAAATCGATAGTCCAGCCGCGCAATGCGGGGAGTGGGGGCTGCATCATCCTCCCTCCCTCCCTCCGGCTCTCTGAAGCTACCTACTGTGTGGGCCCCCCGGGATGCAGAGTTTGCGCAGCGGTGGTCACATACCTGTCTATGCGCTTGTACGGGAGCCTGCTCTTCTCTTCTAGTTCCTGTTTCCTATGATGTCATAGGAAACAGGAAGTAGAATGAAGCCGGCTCCCGTACAAGCGCATAGACAGGTATGTGACCACCGCTGCGCAAACTCTGCATCCCGGGGGGCCCACACAGTAGGTAGCTTCAGAGAGCCGGAGGGAGGGAGGGAGGATGATGCAGCCCCCACTCCCCGCATTGCGCGGCTGGACTATCGATTTTTTTTTTTTTTTGCCTCCTCTCTGCCCGATTTTTTCAGCCCGGGACTTCGGAGGGTGGCAGCGGGATAGCGGGAGGGGCCCCCCAACCCGTGACAGTCCCGCCGAAAACGGGACGGTTGGGGGGCATGACAAAAAGAGATTCTAAATGCAAAGTATAAGAGTAGAGGTTTCCTCTTTGTATAGAACTGAAATAAGTGTGGCATAGTTCAGAAGCGCACACTTCAAACTGTGGGGGAAAGGTGTTGACTCTGAAAGTTTACAGAGTGCTGGCCTTTCAGTGCAGAAGTATGTAGCTATTTATTGCCTCCTTGTGGGTAGTTATTTCTTCTTTTGGGTACGCCATTCGTGTACCAGCTTAGATCCTCCAGGATGGTAGGGGGGAGGAGCGGAAGGTTCTGGAACAGAAATACAGAGCTGCTTGAAGAGTTTGTATCCTGTATCAGAGGACGTTACTGCGTAGTGCTTGTTGTTGTATGAGAAAAGTAACTTGGTAGGGAAGCCCCATTTGTATTGAATTGAAAGATCCCTGAGTGCTTTGGTGAAGGGCTGTAGGGCTTTTCTTTGTTGCAGGGTGTGGGCAGATAGGTCAGCAAAGAGGTGGATGTTAGCGTATGGGTCAGGTAGAGAGCCAGATTTACGTGTAGCTGTTAGCAGGTCCTCTTTTACCTGGTAAAATAGGAAACGGGCTATCACATCTCTTGGGGTTGAGTCAGGTAGGTATTGAGGTTTGGGGAGACGATGGGCCCGGTCTATTGTAAGTTCTATCTCAGGGGTATCCGGCAATATTGCTTTAGTGAGAGTCTGTAGATAATGTTTAAGATCAGAGGGTTGGATTTGTTCCGGAATACCCCTAAATTTCAAATTATTGCGACGGTTCCGGTCCTCCGTGTCTGCAGCCTTAGCTTTCAGCCATTCAATGTCAATAGATTGAGATGTGGAGGAATCTACCACAGCATTGTGTTCTCTAATGAGGTTTCCTATAGCGTCTTCCGTATGAGATACTCTGTCCCCCAGATCATTAATTTCAGACTGCAAGTTGCCTGTTATGACAGCCATGTCTGCTATCAGGGAGGATCTAAAGGTCATAAGGATGTCCTTAATGAAGGCCTGTGTGGCTGGGGTGTCTGCCGCTGGGAAAGCCTCTATGGAGAGTGGGCCTGATATAGTAGGTAGTGGGGCAGGATGAAGGCTTACCCGCTCTTGTGAAGTGTCCCTCCGTGGTCTGGACTTGGCCGGGCTGTCTGAAGGAGATGTGTGGTCTGATCGCTCTGCTTCTGAGCGGTGGGCTGCTTCTCCGCTGCTGGCATCATCTGTTTGTCGCTGGGATGCGGCTAGGTCGGCGCCATCTTGAGCCTGTGTGGGGCGGCGGCTGCCTCGCGGCTGGAAGAAATCCAGGAGCTTTTTGGGTGGTTGCGGGGATTTCTTCCGCTTATTTGTGCCGGCCGTGTCCATGGCTTCTTCTTCTGCCATCCTGGGCTGGGTTCTCTGCGGTAAGGAGATGCTTTAGCCGCTTTTCTTCTGCACTGGAGCGGGAGCTCGGCTACAGCGCGTCCGTCTTCTCTGCTGCGTAGGCCACGCCCCCCCGAAAGGTTTGGTTTTTTAACATAAGGTCTAATGATACATTCAAGGTATATTCTCATAATTGTTCCGATAAGGGGGAGTTTCCAAGGGGAACATATTGTGTGAGGGGAGATCCCATATGGATCCTGTCATCCAGGTTGGATGACGTTGTTTCTCAAATTGTTAAGAGAAAGGGTTTGTTTCTAAATGTCAAAGTTTCACGGGTAGTTCCCGTCCTGAAAGAGAACACGACATGGGACAAAGGGGAACAGGGTTTGATCCAAGACGACCACATTTTGTTACAAAGGTTAAACAAACAGTACACTAAGTTAGAGGTAAGATTTCACCATGATACAGGTGATCTTCACGAGGTAGAACACAAAAATGAGCAGGTGAGTTCCATTCTGCCCTGGTGGACAAAGGTTCCGGTGATGTTTCAGGGACACTCGGACTGGGCCTCTGCAGTTCCAAAGTTCTTTCTACACCCACTGGTCGTCTGGATGGGGATGACAACTTTAGGCACCATTATCCAGGTGAGGTTGCGTGTTAAAATTACGTAAAACCAATTAACCTGGTCCAGAGATTGGTGCCTCATAAACAATCTCATGAACCGATATTTTTAAATCAAGGGATATACAGGGTTACGGGTATAGGTTTAGTAGTACCTATGATGGAGCTGATTGTATAAAGGCGCTCTTTTAGAAGGCACCGGGCACTGCTCCGTTTTGTAACAACCAAACGAGTTTCACTTTTCTGTGGTCATGCAAGTTTGTGAGTGATACGCAAGTGATGCAAATGCTGAGCATGTGGTATTGAGGGACTTAGAAGTAGGGCTTCCCCAGAGAGCCTGGTTCCAGGAAGACCAAGGGGTCTTGCTCTCTCTCTTCCAGGGGTAACCGCCTAGAGCAGAGGAGTTGTGTGAGCACGAACATCGAAAAGTGAAACATAAAAGAAAGAAACCAGGTACTGGGAGGTTCAGACGCTGGGATCTGCGGGTCAAGCCGTTTTAGGGGGGATTGTTATAATTTAAGTAGGCCTCAGTTACTTGGCCTGAGGTTTATGGAAAAGGCTTGTCCGCAGTATATGCCTTTAAACTAAATAGAGTTTTGTGATGCAGGCAGAGGCATCTCAGGGTCTGCGTGTAGCAGAGGATACACGCAGATACTGAGAACATGTTCCTAAAAGAAGGCCATCGGCCACTCTGACCTCAAATACGTACACCACAGGAACACTAAACATCAGCCATGTTATGTAAATATCCACAGGCCTGCATGTAGGTCAAATGTCTCATTGATTATTAATCAAGTAGGTGTGTATGATGACACCACGAGTAGGGTCCACCAATAATCTGATCTAGGGGTGGCGAATATGATGTCACGTTTAACTCTTTCCTAGTCGGTATTAATAGCCGGACAAGCTGAAAAGGGGGCTCTCTCTCTGATTCCTGCTATGCTTCAATACTGACTGGAACCCAATTATTTCTCTAAGTATGTTCTTCCTTTCTGTAAGATACAAGAAGACCTGGGTACTGTCAGAACTCAGAAGGAAGGTACTCACGCTGCTGTAACGCAACATGGAAGTCTGCTTTGCAAGGAGATGATAAACTGTATCTATCTGTATTTCTGTTACTTGAATAAATACCGTAAACATTGAAGGAGCCTGAGAAAGTCTATCTCCTGCTTGCTGTGTGTGGAGAGTCAAGTGATCTCACAGTCTGTGAGACGCAACTGTAAGAAGTTAATGGTGTCGAAGCAAGGTGATATAGAACAGGTTCTAACAGGCTACTGCCCGCCCGAAGACTAAGTCAGTCCCCACACACAGCATCTCTGCCTGCAGACCGCTTGCCTTCTCCGCCACCACCAACAGGGTCCAGGACTCCAGGCAGATTCCTGAATTTTTAAGGCCGCTGCTAGCAGCGTCCGCTATACTAATTTTTCTGGTGTGTGTACATGCCTGCCTAATTTTTCTGGCTGCAGTGCAGCTGCAACAACAAAACAAAAGGCATGTACATGTGCCCATTCCCCTTTGTGATCATTACCTTGCCGTGGTGAAGGGGCTTGCGTATCACAATGAAGCAATGACTGCCGGCTATATGAGTGTCTCAGGGGGTGGCACACTATAGGCTCATACACACGGGGTACGGCCGTCGCCGCAACCACGTGGCACGCGCGTGTTGCGGCGACAGTTCGCCCGTGTGTATGATGCGCGCGCCCCGAACCGTCGCCCGTCGGAGCTGTCGCCAGGCGATTGACATGTTCAATCGCCGGCTACAGCTGTCGCCGCAACCTCACCGGAACTGTCGCTAGTCCCGCATGTGTATGCGGGCTAGCGACAGCAACCCACACACAGCACACGGAGCTTCCGGCGGGGGGAGGAACCTCGGTGACAGCTTCCGCCGCATTGCTAATCCCTCTGCTGCCGTGTGGATGCAGAGTGACTTGGCGACGAGCTGTCGCCGAGCTGTCGCGCACACGCTCCCGTGTGCTAGCGACAGCTACAATTGTCCCCCCTTGTGTACTTAGCTTAAAGATAAAAAGGTTGTTGCTTCATTGTGGACAGACCAAATTTGATCAGCTGGACAGTCACTGTTGTTCTATCATTGAGCTACCACAGCCCAGCGACCATATGGGCTTGAAAACTGCCATGGCCTGCACTCTCGCCATGGTGCGCACCAGTCCAGCACGGCCGTCACAACGCAAACAGCTGTTTGCAGTGCGTTACACAGTTTGGTGTGTCAGTGTGAAGCAGTACTCTAATTACACTCCCTGATTGATGTATACACATGCAAGATGTTTTAAAGCACTTAAGGCCTGCAATTTAGCATTCAATGTGATTTCTGCCCTTAAAACGCTGTTTTGCGTCAAATCCAGATTTTTCCCTTGGACTTTTGGCGTCTATCCCACTCCGCCATGCCGCCCTCCAGGTGTTAGACCCCTTGAAACATCCTTTCCATCACTTTTGTGGCCAGCATAAGTGTTTCTAGTTTTCAAAGTTCGCCACCCCATTGAAGTCTATTGCGGTTCGCGAAAGTTCGCGCAAACCGAACCTTTTGCGGAAGTTCGTGAACCCGGTTCGCGAACCAAAAATTGGAGGTTCGGGCAATCTCTATTGTTAATTGAACAGATATTTAAAAAATGATATGGTGTGTGGCCACCTTTAGGCAGGGTACTGTTGCCTGATTGGATGTGCGGAGTGTGGCCGGCCACTGATTGGATGAGAGTTGTATTTAAACATACTGAGTGCTCCCAGTCATCGCCCGTGATAGCATAGCTGTCCCTTGACCCTTGGCTAGTTTCCGACCATTCTTGTCTGCTGCCTGAACCGACCTTTGCTTGTTACCTGGATACTCTTGCCTGCTGCCTGGACTGACCTTTGCTTGTTAACTGGATACTCTTGCCTGCTGCCTGAACCAACCTTTGCTTGTTTCCTGGATACTCTTGCCTGCTACCTGAACTGACCTTGCTTCCTGGACCAACTATTGCCTGTCACTGGATCTGCTGACTGCCTGTCCATTGTGGTTCTCATTCTCATCATCAAGGTACTATTACAGTTTGACACTTGTGAACTCTTGAACTCTGTGGATACTTGCCTCAGTTGGGCTCTGGGGGTTACTGTCCACTCTACTTCAGTCTGTATGCCTTGCATGTTAAGACCTGGGGGTGACCGTAGTCAGGAGACAAATAAAGTGTCCTGTTCACGCGGGGGCTTGTCTATAGGTGAAGACCGTGGGCCGGGCTCAGAGTCACGGCACTAGATTGGGGCATAGAGACTGATTGCTGACATGACCTGTCAAGCTTTACAACAAGTTTTCAAAGTATAGTTTATCTTGCCCTGAAAGCTGCCATTGCATTTTATTCCAGCTGCTTTTTATTATATATTAAAATCTTCTAATGAGCTGTTCTGAACTGTGTGTGCCTGAAGCAGAGACAGCTTCTCAGAGAGTGTTTGTTTACTTGTTACACACAAATATATCAACATTGGAATGTTAACAAAGATTATTATCTCCAGTCTGGATGCGGATTTGAAGCTGAATAGCCTTTGCATAGCAGGACAAAGTGGGGCGTTTAACCATTTCAGTGATGTTCTGCTAAAAAAAAATTCTGGGATAGTAACTTTAAAGCTGTGAGGAATCTTTTAGAGCAAAGTAGAAATGTTGACTTTCAGAGCACTTTAAATTATGAAACAAAGCAGAGCTAGTAATGACCCTTTGAACTTGCCTGCAGTAAAGCCTTAAACAAATAAGAAACAGTGTTGAGATTAGTGCTTCAGAAAACAGGAATGTAGCTGACCGAGCTCTTTTGAATAGATAACAATGTAAGTTGCTTATCCCTTCCTGTACTGCAAAACAATATGAGATCCATATTGGTGCTACTAATGTTTTATTTCTTAGCTGTACTACACATACAATTCATTATATCATAAGTTTTTATTTTCACTTCAGATTCCTTTTAAAGGACAACTGAGGTGACATGTGACATGATGAGATAGACATGGGTATGTACAGTGCCCAGCACACAAATGACTATGCTGTGCTCCTTTTGTTCTTTCTCTGCCTGAAAAAGTTAAGCATCAGGCATGCAAGTGACAGTTTCTGCCCGGGTCGGGACTGGGTCAGACTATAGCATAAACCTCACTGATAAGTAATTACAGCCATAAAACATTTCCTGGCAGTAAATGGCTTCTGAGAGCAGGAGAGAGACAAAAAGGGTCAATAATTGATAAATTTGACCTCTGGCATACTTCAATGAACGTGTCATTGAGCAGAGACAATGAAACAGTAAAAACTTACAAACTTGATTTAAATATAAAATAAAACTGTGGGGTAACTAAAAAGAGACATTTTTAGGAGAATGAGGCTAGATACAATTGTTTTTTTCATCAGTTTATTCTCACCTCAGATATCAGAACCAGAGACGAAGCACCCTCATGTATTTTACCATATAGATCAGTGGGAACATTAGAGAAAACACCTACCCTACTCTCTGTTTCATTCTTCACTGTTCAGCCTGCTTGTTATCAGCCCTGATAAAATCCCCGACTGAGCAAAATCCCAGACTGAGCTTTGCTATAATGACTCAGCTATAATGATTCCTGAGCAGAGCCAGAAGGGGCAGGCTTGGACTTGAAAAGACACCACAGAAGACAGACTAAGCTATAATAATTCCGGAACAAAGCCAGACTGAATGCTCAGTCGGGGATTTGATCAGGGCTGATAAGAAGCAGGCTGAGCAGTGAAGGATGAAACAGAGAGCAGGCCAAACACCTACCCTGCTGAGCAGGGACAGTTGGGAGCTATGTATACAGCAGCCATGATGCATTGAAAGATCCGGACAGACAGGACTTCTCATCTGGATGCCCTCTCCATTGTTCTCCTCCTCACCCCTCCTGCTTTGTCTTGTGTTGTGCCGTTATCCCTGTGTCCCATCCATCTCAACAAATATTAGTAACTGCTGCAAGCTAATGACCCTTACAGGAGTTTGAAAGGACCACCCACTGGGCACAGCCATTATGCGGCACAGCCTAGGCCTCACATCTGGTACTTCAACTTCCTGTTTCCAGCTGGCAGGAGTAGCAGCTGATGTGGTGAGATTATTAATTGGCATAATTATTAAACATACCACAGCCTTTCTGTCAGCTAAAACTAGTCTGGCCATTCTCCTCTGGCCTCTCACTACAAGGCATTTCTGTGTGTAGATAGGTATATATTTTTTCCTTTTTCACACTATTTGCAACTAAACACTAGGGACCGTTGAAAATGAAAATCCCTGGAGATCAGCACTCTAACCAGCCTGTCTGACACCAACGATAACACTGCCATGCAAAAAAATCGCTCAGAATACATTTTTCTGCCACTGTTTTTTTAAAAGTAAAAATTAATAGACGCTTTCAGCCTGTAACTGCATGTCTTTTGTCATGGCTCTGCTGCCATACGATTGGCTGCTCAGACAACTGTACGTACAAGAAGGAGTCCGGTGCTCCTAATAAAGTACTCAGTGAATGTATATCTAATATATTTATGTTTGTAACGTGCATATGAGCTAAAGGAAATGGCTACTTCTGCCAGAGCTGTTCCAACCTATGACATCGGTTTCCTTTTGTGGTCCACATCTACATACATGGTCATTTTCTTTATATATTGGTACAATTTAAGGAAGTAATTAGTGTGTTTAATACTTAGCTTACCTGATAGTACATCCTCATAACAAGTCCTCACAGCAGAGCTCCTCCAACATGACCAACCAGACATCAGAACTTGGTGGCCTCACTGTGGCGTACATGGCAGCGGAGGCCATTATCGGAGTCCTGGCTACGGTGGGGAACACCTTGGTGATTTGGGCAGTGAAGATGAATCCAGCTCTGCATGACACAACCTTCTTCTTCATTGCGTCCCTGGCAGTGGCAGACTTGGCGGTAGGAGTGTTGGTGATGCCACTGGCCATCGTCGTAAACCTGGAGATAGAAATGTATTTCCACAGCTGTTTGTTTATTTGCTGCCTGATCATCATAATGACGAATGCCTCCATCCTGTCCCTGCTGGCCATAGCTGTGGACCGATACTTGAGGATCAAGGTACCCAACAGGTAAGAGGGGGTTCAGAGGTCCTCTCTGACTGAAGGTTTGGATAATTACTGTAGCTTGTATTTTATAGGATATATTTTATAGTAAATTCTGATGTCTGAGTGCAAAGCACAATGGCTTGTACCAACCCTTCATGTCAGAAAAGATGATGAGAATTATCTGAGTAGGTTTTGTTTGCCCTACACACAGCTAATACACGTTACCGTTTTTGGCTTTTTGCTGTGAACAAGCAATTCTTGTATGCAAAATAGTCATTGGAATTAAATAACTTTGGCACATGTTGGTGCAGTTGTCCTCTCCTCCATACTCCAACGTTTGCTCAATAATTTGATGGTGATGTTGCACGTCTTCCACAGGGTCTCATGTGGGTTCCCTCTGGAATCTTTGGTAACACACCTTGGGCTCCCCTTTTACCTGCAACCTCTTGTTGGTGACTATTCCTCAGCTGCTGAAGTTCTTCCTCGTTCTTTGCATGAAACGAGCAAAAAAAATAAATAAAAAAAAGTTGAGAAGCCTGCCTGAAAAATGGACCTGCAGCTCTTCTGCCCTTACTGATGTTGGTAAGACAGTTCTAGTGGACCTGATTTACTGAACAGTGGAGAACACATACAGTGGATAACATTTCTATAGCGCTTTTCTCCCATAGGACTCAAAGCGCTTAGGCTCTCTCAGATTCAGTAATTGGTAGGATGAAGTATTCACACAACAAAAATTATATTTCTGAAAATGCCAAACTGGATAGATGGGTTTTCAGTCTGGATTTAAACAGCACTAGTCCTGTGTACCGTATACTTACATCAAGTCAGCAAGGAGGAGGCATGTATCCCGCACTCTGCTGGCAACCATCATGCTCTGTACGGGGGGGGGGGGGGGGGGGGGAAATATCTTGGTGATAATACCACTAGCTAGAATTGTGCACCAGGTCATTATCAGGTTTGTTCAGAGTAATGGTGGTCACTAATGATCCAATCTTTTTCATCCAATCTTACCAAATCTATGTAGCATAAGGGAAAATTGAGTGAATATACTCAGGGCCGCCTTCAGAAATTTGTGGGCCCCATACTGGGCAAACTTACTGGGCCCCCTTCACTCCCCTCCCCCCCTCCCCCCGAAAAAAAATGTTTCCTCATAAAATAAACATGTCATCAGTGCTATATAAAAGCATACAGTAATAATAATATGGTAGGACATTACTATGATTATGGTAGGGGTTATTATTATTATTATTATTGTATTTATAAATGGCCAACATATTACGTAGCGCTGGACAATAAATAGGGATACATACATTGCAACAAGGGGTGACAGACAGAGGTTGCAAATGGGATTAAATTGTGAGCTCCTCTGAGAACAGTCAGTGACATGCAGAAGATGTCAGTGCTATATAAATACATAATAATACTATGGTAGGACATTAGACTATGACTATGGTAGGATTAGATTGTGAGCTCCTCTGAGGACAGTCAGTGACATGGCTATGTACTCTGTAATGTGCTGCAGAAGATGTCAGTGCTATATAAATACATAATAATAATATGGTAGGACATTAGACTATGACTATGGTAGGATTAGATTGTGAGCTCCTCTGAGGAAAGTCAGTGACATGACTATGTACTCTGTAATGTGCTGCAGAAGATGTCAGTGCTATATAAATACATACTAATAATATGGTAGGACATTAGACTATGACTATGGTAGGATTAGAGTGTGAGCTACTCTGAGGACAGTCAGTGACATGACTATGTACTCTGTAATGTGCTGCAGGAGATGTCAGTGCTATATAAATACATAATAATAATATGGTAGGACATTAGACTATGACTATGGTAGGATTAGATTGTGAGCTCCTCTGAGGAAAGTCAGTGACATGACTATGTACTCTGTAATGTGCTGCAGAAGATGTCAGTGCTATATAAATACATAATAATAATATGGTAGGACATTAGACTATGACTATGGTAGGATTAGATTGTGAGCTCCTCTGAGGACAGTCAGTGACATGACTATGTACTCTGTAAAGTGCTGCAGAAGATGTCAGTGCTATATAAATACATAATAATATTATGGTAGGGCATTAGACTATGACTATGGTAGGATTAGATTGTGAGCTCCTCTGAGGACAGTCAGTGACATGACTATGTACTCTGTAATGTGCTGCAGAAGATGTCAGTGCTATATAAATACATAATAATAATATGGTAGGACATTAGACTATGACTATGGGAGGATTAGACTGTGAGCTCCTCTGAGGGCAGTCAGTGACATGACTATGTACTCTGTAATGTGCTGCAGAAGATGTCAGTGCTATATAAATACATAATAATAATAATAATATAGTAGGACATTAGACTGACTATGGTAGGATTAGATTGTGAGCTCCTCTGAGGACAGTCAGTGACACGACTATGTACTCTGTAATGTGCTGCAGAACATGTCAGTGCTATATAAATACATAATAATAATATGGTAGGACATTACACTATGACTAGTGTAGGATTAGATTGTGAGCTCCTCTGAAGACAGTCAGTGAGTGACATGACTATGTACTCTGTAATATGCTGCAGAAGATGTCAGTGCTATATGAATACATAATAATAATATGGTAGGGCATTAGACTATGACTATTGTAGGATTAGATTGTGAGCTCCTCTGAGGCCAATCAGTGACATGACTATGTACTTTGTATGACCCCTATCACACTGTTGTGGTGCGATTGTTCTGCACCACGCGGTGCGACCATACAGTGAGGCATACTTTAACCTATCTGGACGGATATATCCTTCCAGATAGCCTGCACTGCTGCCCAGCCCTGGTGCGCGTGATCTTAATCTTAACTACATAAATAGTTACCTTAGGGACTGAACTTTTATAATATGTATATAGTAAAGTATATTACTGTTATTTTTAAAATTATGAGCTTGTAAAAAATGATGGATGCAAAAATGAAAAAAATTCACCTTTATTTCCTAATAAAATATTGTCGCCATACATTGTGATAGGGACATACATTAAATGGTGTAATAACCGGGACAAATGGGACAATAAAATACATAAGTTTTAATTATGGTAGCATGTATTATTTTAAAACTATAATGGCTTAAAACTGAGAAATAATGAATTTTTTCCATTTTTTTCTTAATCTTCCTCTGAAAATGAATTTGTAATAAAATAATTCTTAGCAAAATGTACCACCCAAAGAAAGCCTAAATGGTGGCGGAAAAAAACAAAATATGGATCATTTTCATTGTGATAAGTAGTGATAAAGTTATTGGTGGATGAATGGGAGGTGAAAGTTGCTCGGATGCATAAAGTGAAACGACATTGAAGGCTGAAGTGGTTAACAATGAAAGCATGTCTCACTTCCAGGATAAATGTGCTCAATGTACTGCGGCTCTTGCACCATTGCAACGGGACTCGCCACAACACGATACACCGCGAGCAATGTGATAGCCCCATAGGACTATCACTGCTTCCGTGACGGGATGTAACATTTAGGCGTGACATGCAGTGGCGTACCTAGGGTATTTGGCACCCGGTGCTGGTTATCCACAGTCACCCCCCCCGTAATTGGGGCTACGTTGCGTGAAAAATGTGTGGCCATAGACCAAAATGTGGGTGTGGTCACGGGAGAAGACAAGTTTACATGAACTTAGCAATGGTGGGACATTAGATTAGGACAGTGGTGGCGAAAAGTCACTTATTGTGATACAAGTCTGAAGAGTCTGTGTGAATGACTGGCTGTTAGGTAAGAAACACATTAGCAAGCTAGTCAGTAGGTAGAGAGGACATATTTTGCATCTTTTAGTAGTGATGGACCATTCTCCATAAGAAAACCGTTGACAAAATAAAGGTTACTACGAGTTATGTAAACATGTTGTTTGCGCCGCTATCATGCAGCGAGCACGAGAGATGAATCATACTCTCATGTTGTGGATAGGCTGAAGGCCGAACATACCCAATCAAAGCAAGTACTGAGCATGCGTGGCACGTGATATGGTTATATAACACTGTGTTGCAATAAGCGCGTAACCCTGAATTAACTGTTTCAGGAATTGCACGTTCACACGGGACTTAACCAGAACTAGTCCTGTTCATGAGAATATTGACTATAAGTCATCCAATCATAGCAAGGCTCATGCCTGAGCATCCCCAAGAAGCAATAGGGAAAATGGGTGGAGCTATGAGTATAAGAAAGAGAGATTTCCCTTGCTCTGATGGGACTCTCCACTACTGACGAGTTGTGTGATGTTGTGTATGCGCTGCCTCCTGACGATCGCTGGTCCCCCGATACGGAGTGATGATGCAATATCCGGTAATGTATTGATTCTTTACTCTATCACTTATCCATGATTCACTGCTATACCTGTAAATAATGTAAATAATTGAATAAATATCCTAATACAGTGTGAAGTCGTAAGCTATGTATTTACCTAGTCTGTGTGCTAGTGTGAGTCGAGTGTGAGGCCTTAGCAACGCCAAAAACAGCATTACATAAATGGCGACGAGGATGACTTTTGACCTCTGAAATATATTGCCTATGATTCTGTGGGTCTCTGGGTGTAATTTTGCAAAATTTGGCATTTTGCCAGTTAGTGGGGCAATTAATCTAAATCTTTGTAAAATTGCCCCTGTATGGTATATTGACTTGATACTTGATATATATATATTTTGGGACAGATTACAGGTGTGGGCAAAGTTTGGAGTCGATAGCTCCTCCCACTTAGTTTCAAGTCAAGATATCTTAAGAACTAAGTAAAATTTATCTGTGGGAAGTTTGACCATTGGTGTCTAGGAGTTGAGGGGCACCTCTGGTCAAAGCCACGCCCAGTTGGCAGTGTGCCAAAAGTAAGGCAATATGTTTAAGAAAAAGGCCAAATGCCTAAAAGAACCTGCGGAGATCCCCGGCTGGACCGAGTCTCCGTATAATATTATAGCAGTGGAATTAGCTAGCCATGGGTTGGCAGAATCGTGGGATAAGCAGTTGAAAGAATCAGAACCGGTTGATTTAGTTCAAGTACTTGAGAAACTCCCTGCCAAGGTAGGTGATGCAGTTACCCCAGCTAGAAGTAGCTGGGTGTTGGCCTCTGCATATCGTGGTGTGCACAAGCGATTGCAGAAGGCGTTCCAGAATCAAGAAAAGGCGGAACAGGCTCAACTTGAGGTTGAGGGACGCTGCCTGATGCTGGAATATAGTGGTTCCCCGTTAAAGCGGGTGATGTTGTTGCTCTCTCTAGATGTAGATAAGACTCTAGGGGGGTGTTCCCCGTTAAAGCGGGTGATGTTGTTGCTCTCTCTAGATGTAGATAAGACTCTAGGGGGGTGTTCCCCGTTAAAGCGGGTGATGTTGTTGCTCTCTCTAGATGTAGATAAGACTCTAGGGGGGATTCCCCGTTGAAGCGGGTGATGTTGTTGCTCTCTCTAGGTGTAGATAAGACTCTAGGGGGGGGGGGGGGGGCCTGTTAAGGCAGGGCATGATGTCGCTCCCGGGCGGCATAGTGGAATGTTGTTAACAGCTTATAGAAAGCTTCAACAAAGATTGTGTAAGTTGAAAGAATCAGAATCCCTCAATGTTGTTACTTTACTTGAGGGTATTCCTGTTGGAAAAAGGGTAGTCCTGTTAGAAAAAGGAACTAGAGTAGGATGACAGAGTGATAGTTGCACAAGTGTCATCACAGGCAGCTGCAGATAAATACCAACATGTAACAGAATCTGCAGCTGGTAAAATAAATGTACTGGAGGAAGTAGCTGGGGAAGAGGCTCCTGTGATGACACATTTTGGATTGTTATCAGTGGAGCAGGGAGCTTCTATAAATAAAAAGAAGCCAAACTCTGCCACTGATCATTGCACAAAAAATAGGACAATGTGCATTGAACTGGAATTGGAAGTGTTTAGCACAAATGTATTTTGTTCCATTTGAAAAGATTAGGAATAGCTGGGAACTTTCTTTAGGTTGTTACTGCTGTTTTTGTCCCTCTTAAGGAAAACCCCATATTTTTAATGATAAAATATGGATGGGAAAAAGGGGCAGAGAGTAACCTGACAGTGAATCTCAGCTTTTACTACTACGGTTTTTAATACAGTCTGTGTCTTTGTTGGTAGATTTCGGAGTATAATCTTGGAGTGCTCTGTTTAAACTTGTAAAGCAAATTCCTTAAAGTGACAGTATCTGACTGCACTGGCAGAGTTGAAATGGTAATATAATCTGGACAAGACAGGTGGGTTAACATTGTTGTTTCTAGTGAATGTTTTATATGGTGAATCCGTTATAGCGAGTCCTGATTAATCATGTATTCATATGTCTGGTTTTTGTTTAATTGAATGCATAGAGGAATGTTTTAAAAAAAATGCATTTGTGCACGGGCGGTGAGGGCTCCTAAGGAATGTGTGCGAGCCAGTGAGTGCTTGAGATGCTGCTCTCCTCAGCTGGGGGTGCTTGGCAAGCATTATTTTTTCATTCAGGAGTACATGCTGTAAAAAAAAAATATTGACCTTTAACTCTTACTTCATGGGACATGCATCTTGTTTGATAAAATAAATGGTTAAAGAGGTGAGAAATAGTAAAGCAACTTTCTTGTGTGTGTGCGTTGTGAATCACTGTGTGTTGTGCTGGGTTTTGCTAGAACTTCCAAATCCCTGCAAATGCTCACTTTTTATTTACAGGGTTAAATGTGATTATGATGTCACGGGGACATCTGCCAGCAAATTTTCCCTTGGTTTCTAGCTATAATTGTGCAGGAGTGAAATTGTTTACCTGTTTGAGCTGAAAGCTAGATTAGATGAGACTGTGTGAAAGAAATAGAACTGTGAAGTCTATTATGGCAATGTAGCATGAAAATATTGCGTAATTAGACTGAAAAACTTTTTTATATAATATGCCTGTGTCTCTGCGTCTATTCAGAGTTTTGTTTTGTTTTTTTGCACTGCACATGTGCAGGGAGGGGCGCAGAAACACTGGGGAAAAGTTGAGGGGGGATAGGGCCAGAGGCGGCCGGCGTGTGCGCAACGGTGTATGAGGGCACGCGCGTGGCGGGTGCATGTGCATGGCGGGCACATGCATGCGCAGCGAAAGGCCTAGCTTGTTTTTTTTTAAACGGGCCAAGGTCATTAGTTACTAAATGAGATTTGTTTGTCTTGCAGAGAAATGTCTGGTTTCTCTAGGGTTGAATGTTGTACTGACTAGCTGAATGGCATGAAGTGGCAGAATGTGTTGATGATGAAGTGTGAATTGAGTTGTTTCTTTGAATTGTATGAAGTTTGCTTTGAGACCTTACTGATATAGAGTTTATTATATGTTCAATAATACCTCTGTTAAAGATGCTAGAATGTATGCATATTCTAGTTTAAAATAATGCAAACTGTGAAGATAACAGATTTTTGTTTATACCAGAAACTAGCTGGTGGGGTGGTTAAAGTAAAAACGATTCCTTATTGGAAAATGCATAAGGATGCGGTAGCTCCATATAGGGGAAAACCTGTGTCAGCTGGGTTGGATTTGCATGCTTTAGAAGTTGTTATCATTAACCCCTCACAGGTTACAACCATTCCCACAGGTATAGGATGTAAACTACCTGACTAACATTATGGGCAAATAGCTACCCAATCCAGTTTTGCTCAGAAAGGAGCTATAGTGATAGAAGGAGTAATTGACTCCGACTATCAAGAATAAATTAAAGTGATCATGATTAACCTGGGAAATAGTGAGTTAATTATTGGAAGAGGAGAGAGGATGGGTTAAAGTTTTTAGGGGAGGACACTGTGTATACACAGGCCAAAGAGTTGTATAGCCCAGGTTCTCCTGAGGGCCCTTTTACACTTAATGCGCTGGTATGCATTAGTACGCATATAATTTTGTTGTTGTTTGTTTTTGTTTTTTCTTGGTTTTTTTTTTGTTGTTGTTTTTTCCCCAATGGCAATGCATTGTGAAAAGACTTCAATGTTTTTTTCAGTGTATGGTGTGAAAGAGGCCATAGGGGGACACGGACTCTGGACTGTACATCAGTTGTTATTTTGATTGCAGTTAACAGCAGCTGATTAAGTGTAAAGGGACCCTAATTCCTTTATTTGTAGAGAGGGAAGCCCATCAGTAAAGGGTGATGAATATTTTGGTTCTACTAATACAGTAAATGTTGGAGCTAAAATGTGGGTCAGAATCCCCAAGGACCGCCTCCTCCAGCAGATGTGATTGCAGTAGGCAAGGACCGAACTCTGCTGGAGGTCAGAACAGGAAAAGTGGGAATATATCCCACAGGAAAAATGTTATTTGCAAGAATAAGTCACACTTGTTTGGGTTTTTTGCAGATTGATCTCCATGTCTATGGCATTGTCCTTGGAATCCTTGGTATCGTGTGGTTGGAAAGTTGTGGCGTTAATGCATGGACTTCAAGTATTCGAGTAACCGATACAGGGGATCCACTGTGACTTTCGTGTGGGGAAATAAAACCAAGGGTTGTTTACAGAGAAACTTTACCTGTAATGCTAGGCAAGCATGTGACGTTCTCAATGTTACTTTCAATGGAACATGTCTCGGTGGGGCCTACTTTGATATTTGTGGATATGATGGATGCTAAAGTGGACCCTGGGCATATAAAGAGACTACCTTCCACTTGTGCAAAGGTGGGGCAACATGCCTAAAAGACTGTGATTCATGCACGTTTCCAGCTGCCATAAACTGTTCTAAACCACACTAAATACGGAGAGAGTGGTATGACTCTTTGTTAGGAGGATATGGGACATTGACTGGAACTCTTAATAGTCTTGATATTGAAACATTAGCAAATAGATTGCATAACGCTGGAAGAAAAATAAATGATGTCTTAACTTTACAAGCTAAATGGATGCCAACTATATGGGCGCCATTTAAAATTACAAGCTAAAATAGATGATGATTTGCTTGGCTTAATTAACGCAAGTGCCTCTGTTATGTATGAAATAACTAGAATTGTAAACTGGACTATCTGTTCCATGCAAACCTTACAACAGCAACAACAGAAAGGGTTATTTCAAACTATGTTGTTGACTGGATGTGAGGAGGTTTGGAGGACCGTGTTCAGTTCCATGATAAGAACTGATCACTGGATAGATATCAAAGCACCTAAAGTGATGTGCAATGATACATTTTGCATGGGACAATTGACACTTTACAATGTTACTAAAAGTGGTATAATGTGTAAGTATGTTATTTTGCCATTATTAATTGGGCCAGAAGGTGATCAGCACTTCTGGGTACCTACGTTTTATGGACAGGTTATTGATGACAGCAATAGAACACATGATTTGACTTTTTGTGATAATACTTTAAACAGTAAAATATGTAAGTTACAGTCTACTGTATATGAACTTTGTTTGTTACAGAACACTGTAAACAAATGTGGGTGGACCATAATGCCTATAACATACCGCTGGATGGTGGAAATAACACCTCAAGTGGTATGTGTAGTGACAGATCGTCAGGTGGTCCCTAAAATGAGGGTGCCTTTTGCAGGATGTATACACAATATCACCGTATTCCAATGGGAAAATGAAACTTTTATGTTGATGCCCGATATAGCGTTAACTACAAAGGTTTCCTGGCAAGGCCAAGGTTTGGAAGTTCCCAATTGGGATCTAAACCTGACTAAACTAAAGCGGATTGTTGAAAAATCTAACGGAAGTGAAAAAGTGCTATTAAAAAGTTGAATAGAAGTATAATCGTACACCAGCTCAGTACTACCGTGATTGCAAACAAAATTGTTAAAGTGGGCTCTGCCATAGCAGATGCCACCTCCCACCATTGGTGGGATGTATTTATGGGTTATTCGCCATCAGCAGAAACAATGATGAAGTGGATGGTTCATCCCCTTTTGATTGTAATGATTGTTATAGTTATCCTATCCATATGGAACTGTTATGTGGCATATGGAATCTGTTGTAAGAAGGAAAAAGTTGTCATGGTTTCATATGTTAATGGTCATCGCTAAGGACCGAATGTGATACAAGTCTGAAGAGTCTGTGTGAATGACTGGCTGTTAGGTAAGAAACACATTAGCAAGCTAGTCAGTAGGTAGAGAGGACATATTTTGCATCTTTTAGTAGTGATGGACCATTCTCCATAAGAAAACCGTTGACAAAATAAAGGTTACTACGAGTTATGTAAACATGTTGTTTGCGCCGCTATCATGCAGCGAGCACGAGAGATGAATCATACTCTCATGTTGTGGATAGGCTGAAGGCCGAACATACCCAATCAAAGCAAGTACTGAGCATGCGTGGCACGTGATATGGTTATATAACACTGTGTTGCAATAAGCGCGTAACCCTGAATTAACTGTTTCAGGAATTGCACTTTCACACGGGACTTAACCAGAACTAGTCCTGTTCATGAGAATATTGACTATAAGTCATCCAATCATAGCAAGGCTCATGCCTGAGCATCCCCAAGAAGCAATAGGGAAAATGGGTGGAGCTATGAGTATAAGAAAGAGAGATTTCCCTTGCTCTGATGGGACTCTCCACTACTGACGAGTTGTGTGATGTTGTGTATGCGCTGCCTCCTGACGATCGCTGGTCCCCCGATACGGAGTGATGATGCAATATCCGGTAATGTATTGATTCTTTACTCTATCACTTATCCATGATTCACTGCTATACCTGTAAATAATGTAAATAATTGAATAAATATCCTAATACAGTGTGAAGTCGTAAGCTATGTATTTACCTAGTCTGTGTGCTAGTGTGAGTCGAGTGTGAGGCCTTAGCAACGCCAAAAACATAGCATTACACTTATCTATCGCAAAGTGCCAACAGCAATTTAAACTAAATACAAACATTTTAACTCATACATGTCAGCGGGGAGTCAGGGACGGCCGCGGGGGGGCAGCAGGCGACAGGTGTAAAACCCCAATTTGCACAACGTGCAGGGGCAGCCACAGAGCAGCGGCAGGGGCGGCAACACAGGACTCCGGGTGTCACCCCCTACCATGCAGACACCCGGTGCGGGCCGCCCCTGCCGCTTGACGGTAGGTACGCCACTGGTGACATGAGGAAGTGGTGTAAGTGTGAAAGGGGCCAAGGGCTGCGTGAGATGCCAGTGTTTTATTAATTCACCTGTTATTTGCAATGATGAGGACACATGAATACTTTTAGAGCAGGCACAAGATGGGACAGGAAAAGACAGAGAGAGGGGGCACAAAATGGAAAAGGGGGTAGAAAAATTGAGGAACAGGGGCACCAGGTGCAAAAGTGGAGAGACTGAATAGGCTATCTAGCAGGCAGGCTGACACAGAGCAACCTACAGCCTCCATCCCCCATAAGTTAGGTTACCTTCATTACAACTACGGTATCTGGCTGCTATACTTTTCATGAGTAACATCCCCAGGTGACAGGTCACTTCACAACGTTGTCCACATAAAGCCAGCCCTCCTGCAAGGCTCATATCTCCCAGCAGCTAGCACCCCCTCCCATGTCTCCCTTTTCCCCTTGCTTTGGCAATACCTGTAATGAATCTTGGTCATGCCAATAAAGCTATCTTTGACTTGACTTTGATTTGATTTGGATGTGTGACTAGTAGCCCGGAGAGAGGGGGGTGTGGCTGGCTGCACTACTCACAGCGCTCTGCCAGTACAGATTTCCCCTCTCTCGCTTCAGGACCCCAGGTGGGTGTTCCAGTCTTCAGAAGCTGCCCCTCCACCCTTGCAACAAATCAGCGTGGCATTACTTCCCTGATACCAGCGTGAAGCGTCTTCTCTTTTCTGCACTCCGTTCCTGTAGCTCTGCCTCTGTCTGTGCTCCGGTCTTTCTGCATGTCGGGTGAGCTCACGTGACATACAGGACCAGAGCACACACTGAGCTACAGGATCGGAGTGCAGACAAGTGAAGACACTCCACACTGGAATCAGGGAAGTTACGCTACTGTCGCTACACTGATCTGCTGAAAAGGTGGAGGAGGAGGGGCAGCTTCCGATACGCTGGTCTGCAAACATAACGGAGATTGGCAGCGCGACTTGGGGAAAGAAAGGGGAATGTGCGGTAGCAATATAACACGGCCCTTGTTTGGGCCCTAGATTTTGTGGGCAGTGGTGCTCAGCAGAGCTCGAATATTCGAGTAGTTCGAATATTCGAGCTCTTTTTCAGCTATTCGAGCTCGGTATTCGAGCTCCGAATAGCTGTAGCTATTCGAATGGGCTATCCGAGTACACTCGAATAGCCCATTCACTATTCGAGCTATTCGAGCAAACGGCGCTATTCGAGCTCGGTACCGAGCTCGAATAGCGTCATAGCCCAGATTGATGTCCTTAGAGCCAATCAGAGGGCTCCCAGGCCCTCTGACGGCAGCCAATCACAGAGGGGGACCCTGGCCAGCCCCTACCCTATAAATAGCGGCCGCCATGTTAGGTTTTTCCATGCTTGCCTGAGACTTGTACAGAGAGAGAGTTGCTCCTTTGTGCTTTGGCTTAGCAAGTGCTCTATTGTGGTCATTTACCTAGCGTTTTTGCTCACCTACACCTGCCATATACACCTATATTGTTGTTAGTTAGATAGACATTGTATTTTAGTTAGTAGCTTGTGTGTTACATTAGAACTGCAGGCAGCTGCTGCAAGCTTACAGGTTTAGGCCTCAGGGGGGCCTTGCCTCTGTGGGCAGCTGTCCTCTCTGTTTATTTCTCTCATCTATACCAGTATTTCTGCTGTCCTTTACTAATATAGTATTGTAGTTATACTGTACTAGGAATAGGACACTCACTGACTGTCACTGTTTATAGGCTACTAGCTAGCTCCTGCGTGTGTGCACTCACTCACTGTCTGTGTGTACACACACTCTATTTCCTTCTGATTACTGATTGATTATTGTTAGTTGTTGTACTTACACTACTTACTAGGGACACTCACTGTCTGTCACTGTTCATATAGGCTACTAGCTCCTGCGTGTGCGCACTCACTGTCTGAGTGTACACACACAACACACACTCTATTTCCTTCTGATCGCTGATTGATTATTGTAATTAGTTAGTGTTCTACTTACTGTTACTACTTAGTTACTCTTACTGTACTGGGAGTCTAGGACACTCAGTCACTGTGTCCATAGGCTACTAGCTCCTGCGTGCGTCCACTCACTGTCTGAGTGTACACACACCCACACTCCATTTCCTTCTGATCGCTGATTGATTATTGTAATTAGTTAGTTCTACTTACTGTTATTACTGTTACTCTTACTGTACTAGGAGTCTAGGACACTCAGTCACTGTGTCCATAGGCTACTAGCTCCTGCGTGCGTCCACTCACTGTCTGAGTGTACACACACCCACACTCCATTTCCTTCTGATCGCTGATTGATTATTGTAATTAGTTAGTTCTACTTACTGTTATTACTGTTACTCTTACTGTACTAGGAGTCTAGGACACTCAGTCACTGTGTCCATAGGCTACTAGCTCCTGCGTGCGTCCACTCACTGTCTGAGTGTACACACACCCACACTCCATTTCCTTCTGATCGCTGATTGATTATTGTAATTAGTTAGTTCTACTTACTGTTATTACTGTTACTCTTACTGTACTAGGAGTCTAGGACACTCAGTCACTGTGTCCATAGGCTACTAGCTCCTGCGTGCGTCCACTCACTGTCTGAGTGTACACACACCCACACTCCATTTCCTTCTGATCGCTGATTGATTATTGTAATTAGTTAGTTCTACTTACTGTTATTACTGTTACTCTTACTGTACTAGGAGTCTAGGACACTCAGTCACTGTGTTCCTAGGCTACTAGCTCCTGCGTGCGTCCACTCACTGTCTGAGTGTACACACACCCACACTCCATTTCCTTCTGATCGCTGATTGATTATTGTAATTAGTTAGTTCTACTTACTGTTATTACTGTTACTCTTACTGTACTAGGAGTCTAGGACACTCAGTCACTGTGTCCATAGGCTACTAGCTCCTGCGTGCGTCCACTCACTGTCTGAGTGTACACACACCCACACTCCATTTCCTTCTGATCGCTGATTGATTATTGTAATTAGTTAGTTCTACTTACTGTTATTACTGTTACTCTTACTGTACTAGGAGTCTAGGACACTCAGTCACTGTGTCCATAGGCTACTAGCTCCTGCGTGCGTCCACTCACTGTCTGAGTGTACACACACCCACACTCCATTTCCTTCTGATCGCTGATTGATTATTGTAATTAGTTAGTTCTACTTACTGTTATTACTGTTACTCTTACTGTACTAGGAGTCTAGGACACTCAGTCACTGTGTCCATAGGCTACTAGCTCCTGCGTGCGTCCACTCACTGTCTGAGTGTACACACACCCACACTCCATTTCCTTCTGATCGCTGATTGATTATTGTAATTAGTTAGTTCTACTTACTGTTATTACTGTTACTCTTACTGTACTAGGAGTCTAGGACACTCAGTCACTGTGTCCATAGGCTACTAGCTCCTGCGTGCGTCCACTCACTGTCTGAGTGTACACACACCCACACTCCATTTCCTTCTGATCGCTGATTGATTATTGTAATTAGTTAGTTCTACTTACTGTTATTACTGTTACTCTTACTGTACTAGGAGTCTAGGACACTCAGTCACTGTGTCCATAGGCTACTAGCTCCTGCGTGCGTCCACTCACTGTCTGAGTGTACACACACCCACACTCCATTTCCTTCTGATCGCTGATTGATTATTGTAATTAGTTAGTTCTACTTACTGTTATTACTGTTACTCTTACTGTACTAGGAGTCTAGGACACTCAGTCACTGTGTCCATAGGCTACTAGCTCCTGCGTGCGTCCACTCACTGTCTGAGTGTACACACACCCACACTCCATTTCCTTCTGATCGCTGATTGATTATTGTAATTAGTTAGTTCTACTTACTGTTATTACTGTTACTCTTACTGTACTAGGAGTCTAGGACACTCAGTCACTGTGTCCATAGGCTACTAGCTCCTGCGTGCGTCCACTCACTGTCTGAGTGTACACACACCCACACTCCATTTCCTTCTGATCGCTGATTGATTATTGTAATTAGTTAGTTCTACTTACTGTTATTACTGTTACTCTTACTGTACTAGGAGTCTAGGACACTCAGTCACTGTGTTCCTAGGCTACTAGCTCCTGCGTGCGTCCACTCACTGTCTGAGTGTACACACACCCATGCTCCATTTCCTTCTGATCGCTGATTGATTATTGTAATTAGTTAGTTCTACTTACTGTTATTACTGTTACTCTTACTGTACTAGGAGTCTAGGACACTCAGTCACTGTGTTCCTAGGCTACTAGCTCCTGCGTGCGTGCACTCACTGTCTGAGTGTACACACACCCACACTCCATTTCCTTCTGATCGCTGATTGATTATTGTAATTAGTTAGTTCTACTTACTGTTATTACTGTTACTCTTACTGTACTAGGAGTCTAGGACACTCAGTCACTGTGTCCATAGGCTACTAGCTCCTGCGTGCGTCCACTCACTGTCTGAGTGTACACACACCCACACTCCATTTCCTTCTGATCGCTGATTGATTATTGTAATTAGTTAGTTCTACTTACTGTTATTACTGTTACTCTTACTGTACTAGGAGTCTAGGACACTCAGTCACTGTGTTCCTAGGCTACTAGCTCCTGCGTGCGTCCACTCACTGTCTGAGTGTACACACACCCACACTCCATTTCCTTCTGATCGCTGATTGATTATTGTAATTAGTTAGTTCTACTTACTGTTATTACTGTTACTCTTACTGTACTAGGAGTCTAGGACACTCAGTCACTGTGTCCATAGGCTACTAGCTCCTGCGTGCGTCCACTCACTGTCTGAGTGTACACACACCCACACTCCATTTCCTTCTGATCGCTGATTGATTATTGTAATTAGTTAGTTCTACTTACTGTTATTACTGTTACTCTTACTGTACTAGGAGTCTAGGACACTCAGTCACTGTGTCCATAGGCTACTAGCTCCTGCGTGCGTCCACTCACTGTCTGAGTGTACACACACTAAATTTACTTGTGATTACTACTGATTATTGTAACTGCTAGTTGTACTTCCTGACTGTTACTACTTACTTACTGTACTAGGGGACACTCACTCAGTCACCTCACCAACCAACCCACTCCATTAAAGTACCCCACTTTTCACCCGCCCTTTTAAAAAACTTTTGTCTATACGCCCAAAACATTGAAGATGTCTGGAAGTGGCAGCCAGCGCGGTTTGGGCAAGGGGAAGGGCAGCAAGGGAATCAGGAGGAGAGGGAGCAGCATTGTGGCAAGCCGCGGCCGCGGGCGCGCCACCATGCACAGTTCCGCAGCAGCAGCAGCAGCGTCAGTGGCTAACATTCCTCCCATAGCCACTGGCCGTGGACGCCTTGGGCGCCGCCCAGCAGGAGCATCTGCAACTCACGCTGCAGAGACACAGCAGCAGCAGCGTGTAGCACCTGCTCCCATTTTCCGCCAGCCGGGTCGGAAACGTCCCATTGAGGAAAAGGATGCAGACGCTGTGGTGCAACTCATGACGGAGGATGAGCAGCCCGCCATCAGCTCTGCATCCGAGGCCTCCACCCTCACCACCACCACCACCACCACCACCCCTGTTCGCAGCAGCCGCCCAGCAGGGCCTGGGGAGGAGGC
This sequence comes from Hyperolius riggenbachi, assembly GCF_040937935.1. Taxonomy (NCBI): domain Eukaryota; kingdom Metazoa; phylum Chordata; class Amphibia; order Anura; family Hyperoliidae; genus Hyperolius; species Hyperolius riggenbachi. The sequence continues at coordinate 570,994,682 of NC_090647.1, forward strand.
CAGTTCACCATCAGTCGCCGACCTGTCACTCAGCAGTCTTTTTACCCCAGGCACCATCAGGGTATTGTCTGCTGTTGTTGGCGATTTTGAGGAGGAGATGCTGATGGGCACTTTGGGGGATGAGGGATTGGACAGCAAGACTGTGGCGACAGTCAAGCAGCCCATCCATGCATCAGGAGAGGAGTTTGGGGGGTCATCATCCCAGCAGGACATGTTTGAGGAGGGGGAGGATGATGTTGATGACCCGGTGACAGACAGAGACTGGGTGCCACCACCTCCAGGGGATGTCGTCCTCAGCAGCTCGGAGGAGGAGGAGGATGCGCTTGTGGGCCTTGCAAGGAGGCGCATCATTGCAAGCATTGGCAGCGACCCACAGCCTGCTGGTGTCTCAGGCTCAGCAGCAGCAGCAGCAGCATCAGCCAGTACCACCACCAGCCGCACCCAAGCCCCCCCCCCAACCACCACAGGGAGACAGGCAGCAGCGCTTCCATGCCGTAGGGGGATGTTTCTGTCACCAATCTGGCGCTTTTTCACCATGCCCACTGTGTACAGCAAGTACGCCACTTGCAACCACTGTCAGCGGAAGTTGAGCAGAGGTGCAGACCCCTTAAAGTTCAGCACCAGCTCGCTCATCAACCACCTTGCGGCTAAACATTTCCACCAGCATGAGGAGTTCCAGAGGCTGAAGGCATCTGGTGCTGGCAGTGGCACCACACCCATCATTGCACAGCCTTCAGCAGCAGCAGCAGCAACAGCAGCCACCCGCCCTCCTGCTCCTCCAGCAGCACCAGCAGGAGGGCGGAAACGCACTGCTCCTCCCCCCTCTGCAACTCCTGCCGCCGACACTGAGGCCTGTTCTGGCAGCCAGTCCTCAGTGGCCTCCTCCGCTGTGTCTGGTGATTCCCGTGTCAGCAAAAGGCCACGCCAGAGCCTTTTGAGCGAGTCCTTCCAGGGGGTGGTTAGGGCTCTGCCTCCCAGCAGCCGTCGCGTGCGGCAGCTGAACGGCTTGCTGGCACGGGCCATGTGCTCCCAACTCCTGCCGTACACGCTCGTGCAGGAGGGGAGCGACATGCGGGCGCTGCTTGCTTGTGCAGCCCCAGACTGGCAGCTCCCCAGCAGACACTTTTTCTCCCGCAAGGCCATTCCAGCACTGCACCGCTTTGTGATGGCCAATGTGGAGCGAGGGCTGGAGCACGCGGTTGGTGAAAGGGTCCACGTCACCATGGACTCCTGGAGCAGCCGCTTCGGGACAGGCCGCTACCTGTCCTTCACTGTCCACTGGGTCAGCTTGGTGGAAGGGGGTGAGGATGGGAGAGCAGCAGCGGGCACAGCAGCAGCAGCAGCAGCAACACAGTGGGTGGTGCCACCCCGCAGGGTCAGGGGAACTGCAGCGGGTTCCTCCGATCCTCTGCCATCCTCCGCCACACCTGGCCAAACCCCCCGCCTCAGCAGCAGCGTGAAGGCCCGCCACTGCCAAGCGCTGCTGCACTTGGTCAGCCTTGGCAAGACCAAGCTGACGGCAGCCCACGTGTTGGCCAAACTCCAGGAGCAGGAGAGGATTTGGCTGACCCCCAGAGGCCTCAGAGTCGGAGAGGTGGTGTCCGACAATGGGGCCAATCTGGTTGCTGCCATAGACAGGGGAAACCTGACCCACATCCCCTGTCTTGCCCACGTGCTGAACCTGGTGGTGCAGAAGTTCCTGCGCACCTACCAGGGGATGGGCGAACTGCTGGAAACGGCAAGGAATGTTGTGCGTCACTTCCGGCGCTCGGCTGCAGCCTGTGCGAGCCTGGAAGACGTGCAAAAGGAGCTGGATCTGCCACGCCATCGGCTGATCATTGACGTTCCGACTCGCTGGAACTCCACCCTGGCGATGTTGGAGCGTCTGGTTGAACAGAGGCACGCTGTCAACCAGTACCTTGCCCTGGCCACTGTTTCCGCAGCTCGTAGAAGGGACAAGACCAGCAACATCCCGTCCATCGTCCCCGATGATGACTGGAGGCACATGCAGCAGGTGTGCTTTGTGCTGGCTCCCTTCCTGCAGGCCACAAACATGGTGAGCAGGGACCATGCTATGGTCTGCGAGTGGGTGCCCCTGGTTTCTCTGCTGAACAGGGCCCTCGATGGTTTGCTGGAACAGGGAGCGGCAGCCTTGGACCAGCAGGAGCGGCAACCAGCTGCGCAGTCCACCTCTGAGGGGGAGGAGGAGGAGGACTTGGTGGAGGTCCCTGACCTGGCTGCTGATGAGGGGGATCAGCACAGCGCAGCTGAGTTGGTGCGGGGGTGGAGAGAGGATGAGGCGGCAGAGGAGGAGGATGAGGACAGCACTGACGTCGATGTGCCAGCAGACGTGGCCCGCCTCTTCCCAATGGCAGCGCACATGCTGACGTGCCTGCGCAGGGACCCCAGGGTGATCCAGATGAAGCAGAGGGAGGACATCTGGATCAGCATGATGTTGGACCCACGCCTCAAGGGGAAGTTGAGCCAGTTCCTGCCGCCTGCAGGAGGAGACACAGCGCAACAAATAAGGAGCTTGCAGCAGGCCCTTGTTGAGCGCTTGGAGGAAGCCTTCCCCCAGCCTTCCACCCCCACTGTCCAGCAGCCAGCACAGAGGCAGCAGCAGGTGCCTGCATCCAGCAGCAGCAAGCGCCCCACAGACCTGCTGTCTCTCAGCCACGAGCTCTACAGGACTGTAGAGGCTCCGGCAGCAGTGACTAGAGAGGAGATGCATGCAGCAGCATCCTCCTCCGGTCACAGCCAGCGCCTGACCCGCATGGTGGCTGACTACATGGGGTCGTACAGCGGGCTTGACAGCGATGCCCCTGTTGATCCCATGGAGTATTGGGTCAAGCGCATGGAGATCTGGAGCGAGCTAGCGCAGTACGCCCTGGAAGTGCTGTCCTGCCCCCCTTCCAGCGTGCTGTCCGAGCGCTGCTTCAGTGCAGCTGGTGGCGTGGTCACCGAGAAACGCTCACGTCTGTCTCACAAGTCTGTGGACAGACTGACGTTTCTGAAGATGAACCAGGCGTGGGTGGAAGGCGAGTTCCTGGCCCCTGTTGTCGGCGAGAGGGGGACATGAACTGGCTGCCGGAACCATCGTTAATGTGCCTTACCACCCTTTACCACCTCCTGGCTCCTGCTCACTAAGCCAGCCTGGTTCACTTTGACTATTACGTCGCCTGCAGCCACACATTTTACACCTACAGTGGGCTGCTGTCTGTGTACTGCCCTTCTGCTGTCTGTCTGTGTTTCCCACTGCCAGGGTACTCAGAATTACCTTCTTCTGCTGCCACTCTGCCACCAGCTATTACGTCAAACAATAGCTATATTGGTTGCAAAACCAAAACCAAACAAACCATAAAAAAAAAAAAAGGTTTAATTTTTCTGAGGTGCCCGGGTTGAAAACTGTGTTGTTCCAGTTGTGTATTGGACACAATGTGGGCTGCACGACCGCTGTCTGGGACCTCCTGTTGTGTTTATTTACAGCCCTGGTATCACCGCTAGGTACCAGGGCTATTATGTCACGCTGCCTACCTGCTGCCACACTCACACTGCTCCTCCATACCTCCTCCTGCTGCTGCTGCTGCTGTCTGTCTGTGTTTCCCACTGCCAGGGTACACAGATGATTTACCTTCTGCTGCCACTCTGCCACCAGCTATTACGTCAAACAATAGCTGCTCGCCTACTCCTCCATTCCTCCTCCTGCTGCTGCTGTCTGTCTGTGTTTCCCACTGCCAGGGTACACAGAATTACCTTCTTCTGCTGCCACTCTGCCACCAGCTATTACGTCCAAAAATAGCTAAATTGGTTGTAAAACCAAAAACCAAAAAACCATTAAAAAAAAAAAAGGTTTAATTTTTCTGAGGTGCCCGGGTTGAAAACTGTGTTGTTCCAGTTGTGTATTGGACACAATGTGGGCTGCACGACCGCTGTCTGGGACCTCCTGTTGTGTTTATTTACGGCCCTGGTATCACCGCTAGGTACCAGGGCTATTATGTCACGCTGCCACACTCACACTGCTCCTCCATACCTCCTCCTGCTGCTGTCTGTCTGTGTTTCCCACTGCCAGGGTACACAGATGATTTACCTTCTGCTGCCACTCTGCCACCAGCTATTACGTCAAACAATAGCTGCTCGCCTACTCCTCCATTCCTCCTCCTGCTGCTGCTGTCTGTCTGTGTTTCCCACTGCCAGGGTACACAGAATTACCTTCTTCTGCTGCCACTCTGCCACCAGCTATTACGTCCAAAAATAGCTAAATTGGTTGTAAAACCAAAAACCAAAAAACCATTAAAAAAAAAAAAGGTTTAATTTTTCTGAGGTGCCCGGGTTGAAAACTGTGTTGTTCCAGTTGTGTATTGGACACAATGTGGGCTGCACGACCGCTGTCTGGGACCTCCTGTTGTGTTTATTTACGGCCCTGGTATCACCGCTAGGTACCAGGGCTATTATGTCACGCTGCCACACTCACACTGCTCCTCCATACCTCCTCCTGCTGCTGTCTGTCTGTGTTTCCCACTGCCAGGGTACACAGATGATTTACCTTCTGCTGCCACTCTGCCACCAGCTATTACGTCAAACAATAGCTGCTCGCCTACTCCTCCATTCCTCCTCCTGCTGCTGCTGTCTGTCTGTGTTTCCCACTGCCAGGGTACACAGAATTACCTTCTTCTGCTGCCACTCTGCCACCAGCTATTACGTCCAAAAATAGCTAAATTGGTTGTAAAACCAAAAACCAAAAAACCATTAAAAAAAAAAAAGGTTTAATTTTTCTGAGGTGCCCGGGTTGAAAACTGTGTTGTTCCAGTTGTGTATTGGACACAATGTGGGCTGCACGACCGCTGTCTGGGACCTCCTGTTGTGTTTATTTACGCCCTGGTATCACCGCTAGGTACCAGGGCGATTATTATGTCACGCTGCATACCTGCTGCCACACTCACACTACTCCTCCATTCCTCCTGCTGCTGCTGTCTGTCTGTGTTTCCCACTGCCAGGGTACACAGAATTACCTTCTGCTGCCACTCTGCCACCAGCTATTACGTCAAACAATAGCTGCTCACATAATTACTCCTCCATTCCTCCTCCTGCTGCTGCTGTCTGTCTGTGTTTCCCACTGCCAGGGTACACTGAATTACCTTCTGCTGCCACACTGCCACCAGCTATTACGTCAAACAATAGCTGCTCACAATACTCCTCCATTCCTCCTGCTGCTGCTGCTGTCTGTCTGTGTTTCCCACCGCCAGGGTACACAGAATTACCTTCTGCTGCCACACTGCCACCAGCTATTACGTCAAACAATAGCTATATATCTGTGTAATTGGTTGTAAAACCAAAACTACAAAACCATTACAAAAAAGGTTTAATTTTTCTGAGGTGCCCGGGTTGAAAACTGTGTTGTCCCAGTTGTGTATTGGACACAATGTGGGCTGCACGACCGCTGTCTGGGACCTCCTGTTGTGTTTATTTACGCCCTGGTATCACCGCTAGGTACCAGGGCGATTATTATGTCACGCTGCCTACCTGCTGCCACACTCACACTACTCCTCCATTCCTCCTGCTGCTGCTGTCTGTCTGTGTTTCCCACTGCCAGGGTACACTGAATTACCTTCTGCTGCCACACTGCCACCAGCTATTACGTCAAACAATAGCTGCTCACAATACTCCTCCATTCCTCCTGCTGCTGCTGCTGTCTGTCTGTGTTTCCCACCGCCAGGGTACACAGAATTACCTTCTGCTGCCACACTGCCACCAGCTATTACGTCAAACAATAGCTATATATCTGTGTAATTGGTTGTAAAACCAAAACTACAAAACCATTACAAAAAAGGTTTAATTTTTCTGAGGTGCCCGGGTTGAAAACTGTGTTGTCCCAGTTGTGTATTGGACACAATGTGGGCTGCACGACCGCTGTCTGGGACCTCCTGTTGTGTTTATTTACGCCCTGGTATCACCGCTAGGTACCAGGGCGATTATTATGTCACGCTGCCTACCTGCTGCCACACTCACACTACTCCTCCATTCCTCCTGCTGCTGCTGTCTGTCTGTGTTTCCCACTGCCAGGGTACACTGAATTACCTTCTGCTGCCACACTGCCACCAGCTATTACGTCAAACAATAGCTGCTCACAATACTCCTCCATTCCTCCTGCTGCTGCTGCTGTCTGTCTGTGTTTCCCACCGCCAGGGTACACAGAATTACCTTCTGCTGCCACACTGCCACCAGCTATTACGTCAAACAATAGCTATATATCTGTGTAATTGGTTGTAAAACCAAAACTACAAAACCATTACAAAAAAGGTTTAATTTTTCTGAGGTGCCCGGGTTGAAAACTGTGTTGTCCCAGTTGTGTATTGGACACAATGTGGGCTGCACGACCGCTGTCTGGGACCTCCTGTTGTGTTTATTTACGCCCTGGTATCACCGCTAGGTACCAGGGCGATTATTATGTCACGCTGCCTACCTGCTGCCACACTCACACTACTCCTCCATTCCTCCTGCTGCTGCTGTCTGTCTGTGTTTCCCACTGCCAGGGTACACAGAATTACCTTCTGCTGCCACCAGCTATTACGTCAAACAATAGCTGCTCACATAATTACTCCTCCATTCCTCCTCCTGCTGCTGCTGTCTGTCTGTGTTTCCCACTGCCAGGGTACACAGATGATTTACCTTCTGCTGCCACCAGCTATTACGTCAAACAATAGCTGCTCACATAATTACTCCTCCATTCCTCCTGCTGCTGCTGCTGTCTGTCTGTGTTTCCCACCGCCAGGGTACACAGAATTACCTTCTGCTGCCACACTGCCACCAGCTATTACGTCAAACAATAGCTATATATCTGTGTAATTGGTTGTAAAACCAAAACTACAAAACCATTACAAAAAAGGTTTAATTTTTCTGAGGTGCCCGGGTTGAAAACTGTGTTGTCCCAGTTGTGTATTGGACACAATGTGGGCGGCACGACCGCTGTCTGGGACCTCCTGTTGTGTTTATTTACGCCCTGGTATCACCGCTAGGTACCAGGGCGATTATGTCACGCTGCCTGCCTCATTGACTGCATGCTGCCACACACTCATCCTCCTCCTCCTGCTGCTGAATTTACCTCCTGCTGTCTGTGTGTTTCCACTGCCAGGGAGCACATACAATGGCGCTTCCAAGTTCCAACATGCGTGCGCCACCACCAGCTATTTGTTGTTACGCTCAAAAATAGCTGCATTTCTTTAGAAAAAAAAAAATGAAAAGAGAAATAAGTGAAGAAGAAGACGATATAGAAGATGATGAAGAAGAAGAAGAAGATGAAGAAGAAGAAGAAGATGAAGAAGATGAAGATGAAGAAGAAGATGAAGAAGAAGAAGAAGATGAAGATGAAGAAGATGAAGAAGATGAAGAAGAAGAAGATGAAGAAGAAGAAGATGAAGAAGATGAAGAAGAAGATGAAGATGAAGAAGAAGAAGATGAAGAAGAAGAAGATGAAGAAGAAGATGAAGAAGATGAAGAAGAAGATGAAGAAGAAGAAGAAGATGAAGAAGAAGAAGATATAGAAGATAAAGAAGAAGAAGAAGTATATACAGTACTGAACAAAATTCTGGACACAACTTCTCTTTTCACCTTTTTTTTTTTAAAGGAACATCCCCACATAATCACTTGCTGTTGTTACTTGGAAAAAAATATGTTTCTTGCAACATTCACCCTCAAAACAAGTGTTGGGATTGGGAAGCTATTTAAGGCCTATTCGAATAGTCAGCTCGAATAATAAGCTCGAATACCGACTCGAATAGTGAGCTCGAAGTCCGAGGTCGAATCGAATAGTAAAAATTATTCGACTCGAATATTCGACTGACCTCGAATAATTTACTATTCGAATTCGACCAAACTCGAATTTTAAAAAGGGGTATTTGAGCACCACTATTTGTGGGGCCCGTTACGGCAGTACTTGTTGTCCTGCCCTGAAGGCGGCCCTGAATATACTGAATGGATACATCAGGCAGTTACCTTATATTACATAGAAATTATAAGATTGGATGACAAAGATTGGATCATTAGTGGAACAGTCATGCATCTCACAGCTGTGTTTGTTTTGTTTTTGTTTTGCTTTTTAAATAAAGGATTGCAGCATCAATATTTCCTTCTTTAACCTCTCCACACGACCACTGTATCGTGTAATTATGCCCCCCCGCACAATGCTTCACGACTGGGGGCATAAATACATGTAACACCCTCACAGGTTTGTGTAATGGTAATGTTTAATGCTAAACCTTTTTATTTCCCTCATGGGTTGCAGTACACAGTTATACCCACTAAAGGGTGCACTTAGGAAAGATTACTGTGCCACCTAGGAACCAAGTTTTGAGAGGACAGTTCCTGAGGAGAGGGGAAGTTTTGGCGCAATAATCCTGGAGGAGGAGAGAGAAGGAAGAGAGGATTGACTTGTGTCCTGTGTGTGCTGTTAAAGACAGAGTTACTGGATTGTCTGGCCGGACAGAAGATCAAGCTGTATGATTGCTGCACTGGGACCAGAGAGAGTGGACTGTTTCCTTGAATGAGTGAGCCCAAGGACTTAATCATAGTGAGTTGCTGGTATTTCTGCCCTCAGAGGTAACAGATCTGCACACCATTCTACAGTGTTTTGAAAAGTGCATCCAGGACAGGAGAGTGAGATCAACACACATCAATGGCCTGCATTCACCCCAGATGCATTGTTACTAGCTATCTGTCTGGAGGGCACTGTGCTAACTCTCCTAGTGCATATTTCTCATGCTGATATTGAAATACTCACAAGGTAAATGCTTAGAGCCTAGGAACCCTGTTCTGGATCATATAACTCAGTAAAGTGCAGGAATCATAGACTGTGGACTCGGACAATAGTTAGGGATCTTCCTGCACAAGTGAACTATACTGTCCACCACTGTTATAAATATTCATCTGAGAGACGGGCCCCAACGCATGCAGCTGCCAACTTTTTCTTCTTTTTGCTACCACCAGGACTATATTTTTCTTCCTTTTTGGTATATTTAAAGAAAACCTGTACTGAAAATTAAAAGTCAAAATAACCATACACAAGTCATACTTACCTGCAGTGTAGTCTACTCCTCAATCTCTTTTTCCTTTCCTGTGTCCTGTTCGTCCACTGTGTTCAATGGAATTCTCCGTCCTCCATTTTGAAAATGGCCATTACCCCATAACAGCTTCCTGGTCAGCACACAGTTAAACTGTAATATCGCCCACTTGAGCCATAGGGAAACATGGACACATCAGTTCTCCTCTCAGCTGTAACTGACAGCAACTGATACATAACTGACAGCAACTGATATATTTCAGTTCTGACAAAATGTTGTCAGAACTGGAAGTGATCATTGTCAGAAGAAAATGGTGAGCTTCTGAGACGAACTGATGGCAAGGTAACTATATAATGTTCATTTGAAGTTACCTCATGTGTTTATTTTAAATAATTTTACTCAGTACAGGTTCTCTTTAAGTATTGGAAGCCATTTACAGGGATTAAGATATTCGGCTGCTGTATTTTCATTTGATTAGCCTCAATATCTAACTTTCATTGTATTCTCAGCATAGTTTAACTTTATAGTGAAACTCGTTATAGCGACACCCTGTGGAGAAAAGTGTAATCGATTGAAATGACTGTTTAAGAAACTGTTTGACCTTGCTTTACATACCATATTGCAGTATTATTTTATAACTAGTAATATTGTGTGCAAGATTGTGTGTTTATCATTATTTTGTTTAGGGTCTTACTGTTGAAAATAAACAGGCCCATTATTCATATAAACTGTGTCTGAGCATTGGGGAAGAAAAAGGGGTGTTCCCCGGAGCAAAGGAAGTCTGAACCTACTATCCCACTTGTAAGACACACCCACGGGTGCGCTACATTTTGGGGGCTCGTCCGGGATTATTTCAGACCATAACTCCGCCCCTTTTCACCCTTTTGAAGCACAATAAAGACAATAAAAATGGACTCAAAATCAGTCACTGAGTGGTGTCAGACCTGTAGAGTGGACTTAGACAAAGCACTGGCATTGATAGTCCCTAGTACTAAATTATCCCGCCGTCAGCTTTATGATTTGATGGAAGACATTATCCCAGGAGAACATTGTCTAATTAGAGATATAAAAGTGAATAGGGACACAGAAGAGGAGAGGACAGATGTTCTGTTTGAGTGGGAGACACCAGTGTCAGCGTTAGATTTCCCTGAGGACTTTGAATTTGGGAAAGAAGGACTTAAAGCTAGATTGGTCCGAACAGAGTTTTCAGCTGAAAACAAGTCAGTAGATGCAAATGACATGGTCACCACCTCTGAGTTAGTACAAGCTTTGACCGAAGTAATGAGTAAATGTGCGACTCGGGACCAGGAATCTTTAGCATCTGAATACCGAAAATTAAAGTTCTTTTCAGGGACTCAGCCCACACCAAATGGGGAGGAGGAGTTTGAACCCTGGCTGGATCAAGTACTGCAAGTAATAGAAGAATGGAGTGTTTCGAAAGCTGTTAAGAAACAGCGAGTGGCTGAAAGTCTCAAAGGGGCGGCCACAGAAGTGATTAGAAATCTAAGATTGAGCAAAAGGGACTGCTCAGCTAGAGACTACCTGAACGCTTTACAAGACGTTTTTGGCCGAACTGAGACAGTGGAAGAGCTTCAATATAAGTTCACTCATACCTATCAGATGGAGGGGGAGAAATTGTCCCAGTATATTAGGCGGTTGGATCGAATACTTCATCAACTAATGCTCAAGAAGGGGATAGACTCAGACCAAATAGATCAGAAAAGAGTTCAGCAGATATTTCAGGGTGCGTTACCCCTAGATCCCATCATGATAAAGATGCGGGCACAAACAAAACAGACAACTTTAATGTATCATCAGTTGGTGAAAGCTGTCAGAGAGGAAGAAGCAGTGTTGGAAGAAAGGAGCACTGCTCAGGTACAAACAGGAGCAATGGTTAACAGTGCCTTTAGTTTTGAAGCATCACAGATACAGTCACAAGTAGCTACACTAGCAGATTCAATAACACAGATTGTCAGGACAGTAGAGGGGCTGCAGAAGACAGTAAAGACATTAGCAGAAGAGAAGCAAACAGATGCAGCATCTGCAGGTATGGCAGTCAGAAAAAAATTAAATGGAGTCAGATCAAGACCATTCATTGGATTCTGTTACCGATGTGGAGAGACAGGACACATGAGACGGAGATGTCCAAATCCTGAGAATCTGAGGAGAGTAAATGAAATGTTCTTGGTGAACTCGATGTAGGGAAACTTCAGAGGGCCTCAGTGAAGGAGCCAACTGTGTGCCCAAGTTCAAAGCGCTCCATAAATAACACCATGAAGGAAAGAACCCCTGCCTCGAATTCTTCACCCATTTTCACTTCAGATGACAGAAGACTAACACAGCCAGACCTATGCCCTTCAGAGCAGTTCAGAGTCTCACCCATCAAGCCAGCTCCATTGAAAGAGACAGCAAAAGCTTCAAGACGACCATCTACCGCTCATCAGCATGCCAACTGTAAGGCAGTGGAAAGAACAAGGAATGAGAAGCTACCAGCTGGTCTAATTGGGCCTTCCCCCCTAGTGCCAATTAAGATAGAGGGAATCTATAGCAAGGCTTTGTTGGACACTGGGGCTCAAGTTACTATTTTATTCAGAGACTTTTATCAGAAGCACCTGAAACACTTGCCACTACAAAGACTGGAAGATCTGGAGATCTGGGGTCTGAGCGACACAAAGTTCCCATATGATGGCTATGTCTCACTCAAGTTAGAGTTCCCTACCCCAGTGGTGGGGATCAGCAAAGAAATTGACACTCTAGCTGTTGTGTGCCCAAGACCTAAAGAGAAGGGAGAAGCTGCCATGTTGGTTGGGACAAATACAGACTTTATTCGGAGATTGTTGAGACTGCAGTTGGCTGAGAACTGTCCTTCGCTTCACCCATTCTTAAAACCAGTGTACTATGCTTTGAAAAAAGAGAAGATCAACCAAAAAGAAGAGATTGGGCATGTCTGGTCTCCTCCTGGAAAAGAATATGTCATTCAACCGGGAAGAATAACCTGTCTAAGGGCAAAAGTGAGGATGTGTGGAAAGGCACTTACTTCCCACTTCATGATGGAAATGGGCTCAGAAGTAGAATTGCCACCTGGTCTAGAGTTAATACCAGAGGTCTGGCCAGCTGACAAATTGAAACACCCACATGATACCTTGCCAGTGGGGTTGAAGAACAAAGGGAGCACACCCATTATTCTTCGCTCCCAAGTCCGTCTGGGAAATGTATATGCTGCCATGCCTTTGTCTCCAAGTGATAACACCAATATAAATGAACTGAATCTGGAAGATGTTGACTTAGGAGGTGGTATCTTGTCACCAGAATGGGTGGCTCGAATTAAAGAGATGCTGAAGCAAAAGAAGAACTGTTTTTCTACAAGTGAATATGACATAGGTCGTTCTAAGAGTGAAATGCATAGCATCAGGCTGAAGGAAGATCGGCCCTTTAGGGAACGCTCAAGAAGAGTTGCTCCAGGAGATCTGGAGAACCTGCGACAGCACTTGATGGAATTGAAAGCCGCTGGGGTGATTCAGGAGTCCAGAAGCCCTTATGCCTCCCCCATTGTGGTTGTCAGAAAAAAGAATGGATCAATACGCATGTGCATTGACTACCACACTTTGAATCAGCAACTCAGTGAAGATGAAATCCGCACACTCGCTGGTATAGTCCAAGGGTTTTTATTTTAATCCAACTTGCAAATACAGAAAATTGGCTGACATGTTTCGGATAAGATCCTTACTCATAGCCTAAACACACTGACATCTTGATGGAACATATATACTGTCAAGACCGCCCCTAAGGGCGTATACTACTCCACCCATTGGAGGAAAGCCCTAAATCAAATTTAAAGGCACAGACCAGGGTCTGAAAATATAAGTCCACCATGACACTATGTATAAAATGACAAAATGACAGAAATACAATAACAGAGTAAAAAAGTACAAAAATACAAAAATAGAAAAACAGTAAAACGACATCAGTATATAAAATTAATATCCCACCTAGCATTTAAGCCATTAGGTTCTCTAGTACCCATCTGTAGAATCCAAAAAGCCTCTCTCATTCGCAGTTTTTTATATACATCACCCCGTCTGAAAGAGACAATAACCCTCTCAATCCCTTGGAAGATGAAGCCCCTCATATTACCATCATGTTTCTCCCTGTAGTGCCTCGCCACATTGCTAATATTATCCGTTTTCCACGAGGCACCATTAAAATGTTCAGAGATCCTTTGTCTTAAACAACGTGTAGTGCAGCCAACATACTGCAAGCTGCAAATTGTACATGTGACCACGTAAATAACGGATTTCGTGTTGCAATTAATTAATTGTCGTAAAGGAAAATTTCTCTGATTAGCAGCGGATGAGACAGTACGTGAAGAAAGATGGTAAGTACAATAATTACAGGAGGAGAAGCCACACCTGTACGATCCAGTAGTGGACAACCATGTATGTCGCGCCGTAGCAGTAGAGGACTGAAAAAGACTGGGGGAGACTGGGGGAGAGGGTGGATCCCAGAGATGGGGCCTTTTTGTAAGCAACTTTGAATCAGCGAACCATCCCTGATCAATACACCACCCCACGGATAGAGGATGCACTTAATTGTTTGGTGGGCAGCAAATGGTTCAGCGCGTTAGATCTGAGGAGTGGATACTACCAAATTCCAATGGACCCTAGAGACAGAGAAAAGACTGCGTTCATCACTCCTCTGGGGTTCTTCGAGTTTAATGACATGCCTCAAGGTCTATCAAATGCTCCAGCAACGTTTCAGCGGCTCATGGAAAGAACAGTTGGAGATATGCATCTTCTTGAAGTACTTGTCTACCTGGATGACATCATTGTCTTCGGGAAAACATTAGAAGAGCATGAGACAAGGCTAAGGAAAGTGTTGAATAGGATTGAAAAAGAAGGATTGAAACTATCCTTGGACAAATGCAAGTTTTTCCAGCCTTCAGTGACATATGTCGGACACGTGGTGTCTGCAGAGGGTATAGCAACAGATCCCAGCAAAGTTGAAGCAGTGACATCTTGGCCTAAGCCCCGTACCATCACAGAGTTGCGCTCATTTCTTGGGTTCTGCAGCTATTACAGAAGATTTGTACAAGGGTTTGCCAAGACAGCCCGTCCACTAAACCAACTGCTTCAAAGTGATGTGGATGTCACTGAACCAGATGAAGGCTTCAAGTTGAAGAAAGTGAAGGGACCAAGAGGGCCTAAAGAGTGTATTGAGGACCGCTGGACCTCTGAGTGTGATGAAGCATTTGAAAAGCTCAAGCATTGTCTTACCCATGCTCCAGTACTAGCCTATGCCGACTCAACTAAACCCTATACACTCCATGTAGATGCTAGCAGAGAAGGTCTGGGAGGAGTTCTCTATCAGGAGCAAGATCAGGGGTTGAGGCCTGTGGCTTTCATTAGCCGAAGTTTATCTCCAACTGAAAAGAACTATCCAGCCCACAAATTGGAATTTCTTGCCCTGAAATGGGCTGTAGTGGACAAACTGCATGACTACCTTTATGGAGCTGAGTTCGAAGTTCAGACTGACAATAATCCTTTGACATACATACAGACTACTGCAAAGTTGGATGCCACTGGACACAGATGGATGGCTGCCCTGTCTAACTACAATTTCAGTCTGAAGTACCGTCCGGGCACCCAGAATGGAGATGCTGATGGTCTATCCCGTAGACCTCATGAAGACTTACACCCTGATGATGAATGGGTAGAAATACCTGCACCAGGAGTGAGAGCTATGTGCCAATTTTCAACAGTCCAGCAGAGAAGTGAATGTTGGGCCCAGAACCTAGCGCTACCAGCCGAAAGCCTACCTTCATCCTATTGCAATCTAGTCACTCTGCAGGCTTTTTCATTACCAGCGTTGAGCAACAGTGATCTCAGAAGAGATCAGACGGAAGATCTTTTAGGAAAATTAGCAGTGACAGCCTTAGGGAAGAATCAAGTTGACATTCTTCGTACAGATGTTCACCCAATGGCAAGGCTATTGGTCAAAGAGTGGGACCGGCTTCAGATACGAAATGGACTTGTATACAGAAGGGCTCCAAGTGCCATCAACAGTGAAAAATGGCAGTTATTACTTCCTCAGAAATACAAGGAGACAGTACTTTGTGCATTGCATGATGAACATGGCCATCTGGGTTATGACAGAACTTTAGGGCTCGTGAGAGACAGATTTTATTGGCCATGTATGAAGCAAGACATACAGGACTATTGCCGTTCCTGTTTGTGCTGTATTCAAAGAAATACTTTGCCCACAAGAGCTGCTCACTTGGGACAGTTACAGAGTGGAGGACCATTAGAACTTGTATGCATAGACTTTCTCAGTATTGAACCTGACGAAGGAGGAATCAGCAACGTGTTGGTTGTGACAGACCATTATACAAGATACGCTCAGGCATTTCCTGCTCGTGATCAGAAAGCCCTCACAGTTGCTAAACTGCTTGTTGAAAAGTTCTTTGTTCATTATGGACTACCAAAGAGAATTCATTCTGACCAGGGGCATGATTTTGAGAGCAAGCTTGTAAGAGAACTACTGACACATTTGGGAGTGCAGAAGAGTCACACCACCCCATATCATCCACAAGGGGATGCCCAGCCTGAACGCTTCAATAGGACTTTACTTGACATGCTGGGGACTTTGTCTATTGAAAAAAGAGTCATTGGAGTAGACATGTGGCCACAGTGGTGCATGCCTATAACAGCACAAAAAATGATGCCACAGGATTCTTACCTTGCTTTTTAATGTTTGGCCGAGAAGCTCGTCTCCCTGTTGATCTGACATTTGGAGTTTCTGCTGATGACACCCCGGTGAACTCTCACACCAGCTATGTGGAGAGACTCAAGAAAGGCCTTAAGCAAGCTTATGAGTTGGCTGAAATCTCTTCAGGACAGAGACATCAACAGAATAAGGCCCGCTATGACAAGAAAGTGAAAGTACATGATCTTTAAACAGGGGACCAAGTTCTTTTGAGGAATGTGGGCCTTCAAGGCAAGCACAAATTAGCAAATCGTTGGGGCTCTGATACCTACATCATCTGTTCCCAACTGCCAAACATTCCAGTCTACCAAGTCCGCCCTGAAGGGAAGGAAGGGCCAATCAAGACTTGGCATCATAACAACTTGATGCCCCTAGCAGAAACTGTGAGGATGATAAATTCTGAACCCAAACGGGCACAAGGAAAATCAAATTCCAGGCGATCCAAAAGATTGCAGAGAAGAGGAGGGGCTACCCAGTTAGCTGAAGAACCAGTGACCACCTTTGATGGGGAAGAAGACAGTGATAGTGAATGGGGTATAGATGGACTTTTCTATGATAGTGTGCACAACAACCCCATTGAAAGTGATCTGAATGCTAATGCTCTAGAGTTCATCCCTTGTCAAGTTGACCAATTCAAAACAGACATCTGTATAGATGGTTCTTCGGCTCTGAACGAACAACAAAATGAGAGTTTTCCCCTTCCTACTATGGACAATGACCTCTTGTTTGCAGTTAATCCAAGTGTAGGTGACTCCCGGGTCACTCCAGAACTAGAGGATGTGACTACTACATAAATAACGTGTGTCAATGATGCACCACCTGTTGAAGCATGCTCCCCGGTCAACACCTCTGAACTAAGGCCACCCAGACAGATTAGGCCTCCACAGAGACTCACATATGACACTATGGGAAATAGTACTCAAGAGCCTGTGAGCACTGCACATCGAGGAATCTACGCCCATGTTCCCTTTGCCCTTTGCTCCAAAGGTGACACCCTCCCCACAATAATGTGTGTTGATGATGCTCCATGGTGGAATGTCCCATTTGACTACAGCACTAATGTTCAGTTAGTTAAACACTAAATGTTATTTGAAATAATGTTAGATCTAAACCATTTCTTGGGAGGACCCAAGCCTTTTTAAGTGGGGGGAGAGTGTAACACCCTCACAGGTTTGTGTAATGGTAATGTTTAATGCTAAACCTTTTTATTTCCCTCATGGGTTGCAGTGCACAGTTATGCCCACTAAGGGGTGCACTTAGGAAAGATTCCTGTGCCACCTAGGAACCAAGTTTTGAGAGGACAGTTCCCGAGGAGAGGGGAAGTTTTGGCGCAATAATCCTGGAGGAGGAGAGAGAAGGAAGAGAGGATTGACTTGTGTCCTGTGTGTGCTGTTAAAGACAGAGTTACTGGATTGTCTGGCCGGACAGAAGATCAAGCTGTATGATTGCTGCACTGGGACCAGAGAGAGTGGACTGTTTCCTTGAATGAGTGAGCCCAAGGACTTAATCATAGTGAGTTGCTGGTATTTCTGCCCTCAGAGGTAACAGATCTGCACACCATTCTACAGTGTTTTGAACAGTGCATCCAGGACAGGAGAGTGAGATCAACACACATCAATGCCCTGCATTCACCCCAGATGCATTGTTACTAGCTATCTGTCTGGAGGACACTGTGCTAACTCTCCTAGTGCATATTTCTCATGCTGATATTGAAATACTCACAAGGTAAATGCTTAGAGCCTAAGAACCCTGTTCTGGATCATATAACTCAGTAAAGTGCAGGAATCATAGACTGTGGACTCGGACAATAGTTAGGGATCTTCCTGCACAAGCGAACTATACTGTCCACCACTGTTATAAATATTCAACTGAGAGACAGGCCCCAACGCATGCAGCTGCCAACTTTTTCTTCTTTTTGCTACCACCAGGACTATATTTTTCTTCCTTTTTGGTATATTTAAGTATTGGAAGCCATTTACAGGGATTAAGATATTTGGCTGCTGTATTTTCATTTGATTAGCCTCAATATCTAACTTTCATTGTATTCTCAGCATAGTTTAACTTTATAGTGAAACTCGTTATAGCGACACCCTGTGGAGAAAAGTGTAATCGATTGAAATGACTGTTTAAGAAACTGTTTGACCTTGCTTTACATACCATATTGCAGTATTATTTTATAACTAGTAATATTGTGTGCAAGATTGTGTGTTTATCATTATTTTGTTTAGGGTCTTACTGTTGAAAATAAACAGGCCCATTATTCATATAAACTGTGTCTGAGCATTGGGGAAGAAAAAGGGGTGTTCACCGGAGCAAAGGAAGTCTGAACCTACTATCCCACTTCTAAGACACACCCACGGGTGCGCTACATACACGTACCCACGTTGTTTACCTCGCCGCTGACGTTCCTTTCCACCAGTGGTGCTCGGATACCCCTTTTTATAATTCAAGTTTGGTCGAATTCGAATAGTAAATTATTCGCGTTCGGTTGAATATTCGAGTCGAATATTTTTTACTATTCGATTTGACCTCGGACTTCGAACTCACTATTCGAGTCGGTATTCGAGCTCATTATTCGAACTGACTATTCGAATTGGCCTTAAATAGCTTCCAACACTTGTTTTGAGGGTGAATGATGCAAGAAACATCTTTTTTTCCAAGTAACAACAGCAAGTGATTATGTGGGGATGTTCCTTTAAAAAAAAAAAAGATGGAAAGAGAAGTTGTGTCCAAAATTTTGTTCAGTACTGTATATACTTCTTCTTCTTCTTCTTCTTTATCTTCTATATCTTCTTCTTCTTCTTCTTCATCTTCTTCGTCTATATCTTCTTCTTCTATATCTTCTTCTTCTATATCTTCTTCTTCTTCTTCTTCTTCTTCTATATCGTCGTCTTCTTCTTCTTCTTCTTCTTCATCTTCTTCTTCTTCTTCATCTTCATCTTCTTCTTCTTCATCATCTTCTTCTTCATCTTCTTCTTCTTCTTCATCTTCTTCTTCTTCATCTTCTTCTTCTTCTTCTTCATCTTCTTCTTCTTCATCTTCTTCATCGTCTTCTTCATCTTCTTCATCTTCATCTTCTTCATCTTCTTCTTCATCTTCTTCATCTTCTTCTTCTATATCTTCTTTTTCTATATCTTCTTTTTCTATATCTTCTTCTTATTATTATTTTTCTATTTCGTCTTCTTCTTTTTCTATATCTTCTTCTTCTTCTTCTTCTCCTTCTTATTCTTCTCCTTCTTCTTCTTCTTTTTCTATATCTTCTTCTTCTTCTATATCGTCTTCTTCTTCTTCACTTATTTCTCTTTTATATATTTTTTTTAAAGAAATGCAGCTATTTTTGAGCGTAATAAATAGCTGGTGGCTCACGCATGTTGGAAGCGCCATTGTATGTGCTCCCTGGCAGTGGAAACACACAGACAGCAGGAGGTAAATTCAGCAGCAGCAGCAGCAGCAGGAGGAGGAGGATGATTGTGTGGCAGCAGGCAGTCAATGAGGCAGGCAGCGAGACATAATAGGCTGTGTGGTACCTAGCGGTGGTACCAGGCCGTAAATACACAGCATGAGGTTCCAGACAGCGGTCGTGAAGCCCACATCATGTCCAATACACAACTGGGACAACACAGTTTTCAACCCGGACACCTCTAAAAATAATATCACACAGTATTAATAAAAAGTATATATATTTTTTTTGTTTTTTTAAAGAAATGCAGCTATTTTTGAGCGTAACAAATAGCTGGTGGTGCACGCATGTTGGAAGCGCCATTGTATGTGCTCCCTGGCAGTGGAAACACACAGACAGCAGGAGGTAAATTCAGCAGCAGGAGGAGGAGGATGAGTGTGTGGCAGCAGGCAGTCAATGAGGCAGGCAGTGTGACATAATAGCCCTGGTACCTAGCGGTGATACCAGGGCTGTAAATAAACACAGCAGGCAGGAGGTCCCAGACAGCGGTCGTGCAACCCACATCGTGTCCAATACACAACTGGGACAACACAGTTTTCAACCCGGGCACCTCAGAAAAATTAAACCTTTTTTTTTTTAATGGTTTTTTTGTTTTGTTTTTACAACAAATTACACAGATATAGCTATTGTTTGACGTAATAGCTGGTGGCAGAGTGGCAGCAGAAAGTAACTCTGTGTACCCTGGCAGTGGGAAACACAGACAGACAGCAGAAGGGCAGTACACAGCAGCCCACTGTAGGTGTAAAATGTGGGCGACGTAATAGTCAAAGTGAACCAGGCTGGCTTAGTGAGCAGGAGCCAGGAGGTGGTAAAGGGTGGTAAGGCACATTAACAATGGTTCTTCCGGTAGCCAGTTCATGTCCCCCTCTCGCCGACAACAGGGGCCAGGAACTCGCCTTCCACCCACGCCTGGTTTATCTTGAGAAACGTCAGTCTGTCCACAGACTTGTGAGACACACGTGAGCGTTTCTCGGTGACCACGCCACCAGCTGCACTGAAGCAGCACTCGGACAGCACGCTGGAAGGGGGACAGGACAGCACTTCCAGGGCGTACTGCGCCAGCTCGCTCCAGATCTCCAGGCGCTTGACCCAATACTCCATGGGATCAACAGGGGCATCGCTGTCAAGCCCGCTGTAGGACCCCATGTAGTCAGCCACCATGCGGGTCAGGCGTGGCTGTGACCAGAGGAGGATGCTGCTGCATGCACCTCCTCTCTAGTCACTGCTGCCGGAGCCTCTACAGTCCTGTAGAGCTCATTGCTGAGAGACAGCAGGTCTGTGGGGCGCTTGCTGCTGGATGCAGGCACCTGCTGCTGCCTCTGTGCTGGCTGGACAGTGGGGGTGGAAGGCTGGGGGAAGGCTTCTTTCAAGCGCTCAACAAGGGCCTGCTGAAAGCTCCTTATTTGTTGCGCTGGGTCTCCTCCTGCAGGCGGCAGGAACTGGCTCAACTTCCCCTTGAGGCGTGGGTCCAACATCATGCTGATCCAGATGTCCTTCCTCTGCTTCATCTGGATCACCCTGGGGTCCCTGCGCAGGCACGTCAGCATGTGCGCTGCCATTGGGAAGAGGCGGGCCACGTGTGCTGGCACATCGACGGCAGTGCTGTCCTCATCCTCCTCCTCTGACTCCTCAGCCTCATCCTCTCTCCACCCCCGCACCAACTCAGCTGCACTGTGCTGATCCCCCTCATCAGCAGCAAGGTCAGGGACCTCCACCAAGTCCTCCTCCTCCTCCCCCTCAGAGGTGGACTGTGCAGCTGCATGCCGCTCCTGCTGGTCCAAGGCTGCCGCTCCCTGTTCCAGCAAAGCATCGAGGGCCCTGTTCAGCAGACAAACCAGGGGCACCCACTCGCAGACCATAGCATGGTCCCTGCTCACCATGTTAGTGGCCTGCAGAAAGGGAGCCAGCACTAAGCACACCTGCTGCATGTGCCTCCAGTCATCATCGGGGACGATGGATGGGATGTTGCTGGTCTTGTCCCTTCTCTGAGCGGCGGAAACAGTGGCCAGGGCAAGGTACTGGTTGACAGCATGCTTCTGTTCAACCAGACGCTCCAACATCGCCAGGGTGGAGTTCCAGCGAGTTGGAACGTCAAGGATCAGCCGATGGCGTGGCAGCTCCAGCTCCTTTTGCACGTCTTCCAAGCTCGCACAGGCTGCAGGCGAGCGCCGGAAGTGACGCACAACATTCCTTGCCGTTTCCAGCAGTTCGCCCATCCCCTGGTAGGTGCGCAAGAACTTCTGCACCACCAGGTTCAGCACGTGGGCAAGACAGGGGATGTGGGTCAGGTTTCCCCTGTCAATTGCGGCAACCAGATTGGCCCCATATTCGGCCACCACCTCTCCGACTCTGAGGCCTCTGGGGGTCAGCCAAATCCTCTCCTGCTCCTGGAGTTTGGCCAACACATGGGTTGCCGTCAGTTTGGTCTTCCCAAGGCTGACCAACTGCAGCAGCGCTTGGCAGTGGTGGGCCTTCACGCTGCTGCTGAGGCGGGGGGTTTGGCCAGGTGTGCCGGAGGATGGCAGAGGATCGGAGGAACCTGCTGCAGTTCCCCTGACCCTGCGGGGTGGCACCACCCACTGTGTTGCTGCTGCTGCTGTGCCCGCTGCTGCTCTCCCATCCTCACCCCCTTCCACCAAGCTGACCCAGTGGACAGTGAAGGACAGGTAGCGGCCTGTCCCGAAGCGGCTGCTCCAGGAGTCCATGGTGACGTGGACCCTTTCACCAACCGCGTGCTCCAGCCCTCGCTCCACATTGGCCATCACAAAGCGGTGCAGTGCAGGAATGGCCTTGCGGGCGAAAAAGTGTCTGCTGGGGAGCTGCCAGTCTGGGGCTGCACAAGCAAGCAGCGCACGCATGTCGCTCCCCTCCTACATGAGCGTGTACGGCAGGAGTTGGGAGCACATGGCCCGTGCCAGCAAGCCGTTCAGCTGCCGCACGCGACTGCTGCTGGGAAGCAGAGCCCTAACCACCCCCTGGAAGGACTCGCTCAAAAGACTCTGGCGTGGCCTTTTGCTAGCACGGGAATCAGCGGACACAGCAGAGGAGGCCACTGAGGACTGGCTGCCAGAACAGGCCTCAGTGTCGGCGGCAGGAGTTGCAGAGGGGGGAGGAGCAGTGCGTTTCCGCACTCCTGCTGGTGGTGCTGGAGGAGCAGGAGGGCGGGTGGCTGCTGTTGCTGCTGCTGCTGCTGAAGGCTGTGCAGTGATGGGTGTGGTGCCACTGCCAGCACCAGATGCCTTCAGCCTCTGGAACTCCTCATGCTGGTGGAAATGTTTAGCACAAAGGTGGTTGATGAGCGAGCTGGTGCTGAACTTTAAGGGGTCTGCACCTCTGCTCAACTTCCGCTGACAGTGGTTGCAAGTGGCGTACTTGCTGTCAACTGTGGGCATTGTGAAAAATCGCCAGATTGGTGACAAAAACAACCCCCTACGGCCTGGAGCCGCTGCTGCCTGTCTCCCTGTGGTGGTTGGGGGGGAGGGCTTGGGTGCGGCTGGTGGTGGTACTGGCAGATGCTGCTGCTGCTGCTGCTGAGCCTGAGACACCAGCAGGCTGTGGGACCTGCCTACTGCTGCCAATGCTTGCAATGATGCGCCTCCTTGCAAGGCCTACAAGCGCATCCTCCTCCTCCTCCTCAGAGCTGCTGATGACGACATCCCCTGGAGCTGGTGGCACCCAGTCTTTGTCTGTCACCGTGTCATCATCACCCTCCCCCTCCTGAAACATGTCCTGCTGGGATGATGACCCCCCAAGCTCCTCTCCTGATGCATGGATGGGCTGCTTGACTGTCGCCACAGTCTTGCTGTCCAATCCCTCCTCCCCCAAAGTGCCCATCAGCATCTCCTCCTCAAAATCGCCAACAACAGCAGACAATACCCTGATGGTGCCTGGGGTCAAAAGACTGCTGAGTGACAGGTCGGCGACTGACGGTGAACTGGCCTCCTCCCCAGGCCCTGCTGGGCGGCTGCTGCGAACAGGGGTGGTGGTGGTGGTGGTGAGGGTGGAGGCCTCGGATGCAGAGCTGATGGCGGGCTGCTCATCCTCCGTCATCAGTTGCACCACAGTGGATGCATCCTTTTCCTCAATGGGATGTTTCCGACCCGGCTGGAGGAAAATAGGAGCAGGTGCTACACGCTGCTGCTGCTGTGTCTCTGCAGTGTGAGCTGCAGATGCTCCTGCTGGGCGCCCAAGGCGTCCACGGCCAGTGGCTATAGGAGGAATGTTAGCCATTGACGCAGCTGCTGCTGCTGCGGAACTGTGCATGGTGGCGCGGCTTGCCACAATGCTGCTCCCTCTCCTCCTGATTCCCTTGCTGCCCTTCCCCTTGCCCAAACCGCGCTGGCTGCCACTTCCAGACATCTTAGATGTTTTGGGCGTAAACACAAAAGTTTTTTAAAAGGGCGGGTGAAAAAGTGGGGTACTTTAATGGAGTGGGTTGGTGGGTGAGGTGACACTAATCACTAAGTGATTAGATCGCTAAGTGATTAGTACAGTACAAATACAAAATACAATAATCGGTATTGGTAATCAGTAAGTGTGAACAGTGAACACAGTGAGTGTTTCCAATAGTACACTAACTAGAAAATACAATAATCAGTTGTAATCAAATCAGATTCAGTAGAAGGAAATAGAGTGTGTGTACACTACAGACAGTGCACGCACACACACACGCAGGAGCTAGCCTATGAACAGTGACTGAGTGTCCCTAGTACAGTAAGTAGTAACAGTCAGTAAGTACAACTAGAAATTACAATAATCAGTAGTAATCAGAAGGAAATAGAGTGTGTGTACACTACAGACAGTGAGTGCACGCACACACACACGCAGGAGCTAGCCTATGAACACAGTGACTGAGTGTCCCTAGTACAGTAAGTAGTAACAGTCAGTAAGTACAACTAGAAATTACAATAATCAGTAGTAATCACAAGGAAATAGAGTGTGTGTACACTACAGACAGTGAGTGCATGCACACACACACGCAGGAGCTAGCCTATGAACAGTGACTGAGTGTCCCTAGTACAGTAAGTAGTAACAGTAAGTAGTAAGTACAACTAGAAATTACAATAATCAGTAGTAATCACAAGGAAATAGAGTGTGTGTACACTACAGACAGTAAGTGCACGCACACACACACGCAGGAGCTAGCCTATGAACAGTGACTGAGTGTCCCTAGTACAGTAAGTACTAGTAACAGTCAGTAAGTACAACTAGAAATTACAATAATCAGTAGTAATCAGAAGGAAATAGAGTGTGTGTACACTACAGACAGTGCACGCACACACACACACACACACACGCAGGAGCTAGCCTATGAACAGTGACTGAGTGTCCCTAGTAGTAAGTAGTAACAGTAAGTACAACTAGAAATTACAATAATCAGTACTAGTAATCAGAAGGAAATAGAGTGTGTGTACACTACAGACAGTGCACACACACACACACACGCAGGAGCTAGCCTATGAACAGTGACTGAGTGTCCCTAGTAGTAAGTAGTAACAGTAAGTACAACTAGAAATTACAATAATCAGTACTAGTAATCAGAAGGAAATAGAGTGTGTGTACACTACAGACAGTGAGTGCACACACACACGCAGGAGCTAGCCTATGAACAGTGACTGAGTGTCCCTAGTACAGTAAGTAGTAACAGTAAGTAGTAAGTACAACTAGAAATTACAATAATCAGTAGTAATCAGAAGGAAATAGAGTGTGTGTACTATACAGACAGTGCACGCACACACACACGCAGGAGCTAGCCTATGAACAGTGACTGAGTGTCCCTAGTAGTAAGTAGTAACAGTAAGTACAACTAGAAATTACAATAATCAGTAGTAATCAGAAGGAAATAGAGTGTGTGTACACTACAGACAGTGCACGCACACACACACGCAGGAGCTAGCCTATGAACAGTGACTGAGTGTCCCTAGTAGTAAGTAGTAACAGTAAGTACAACTAGAAATTACAATAATCAGTAGTAATCAGAAGGAAATAGAGTGTGTACTGTGCGCGCACACACGCAGGAGCTATGAACAAACAGTGACAGTGAGTGTCCTAGTACAGTTACAGTATAACTACAAAATACAATCACTCAGTAGTAAAGGACAGCAGAAACACTGGTATAGATGAGAAATAAACTAACAGAGGACAGGAGAACAGCTGCCCACACAGGCAAGGCCCTGAGGCCTAAAGCTGTAAGCTTGCCTGCAGCAGCTGGCTGTCTCTAGTAACACACAAGCTACTAACTAAAATACAATGTCTATCTAACTAACAACAATATAGGTGTATATAGGAGGTGTATGTGAGCAAAAACGCTAGGTGATTGACCACAATAAAGCACTTGCTAAGCCAAAGCACAAAGGAGTAGATCTCTCTCTGTACAAAGTCAGGCAAGGATGGAAAAACCTAAAATGGCGGCCGCTATTTATAGGGTAGGGGCTGGCCAGGGTCCCCCTCTGTGATTGGCTGCCGTCAGAGGGCCTGGGAGCCCTCTGTTTGGCTCTAAGGACATCAATCTGGGCTATGACGCTATTCGAGCTCGGTATTCGAGCTCGAATAGCGCTGTTTGCTCGAATAGCGCGAATAGTGAATGGGCTATTCGAGTTTACTCGAATAGCCCATTCGAATAGCTGCAGCTATTCGGAGCTCGAATACCGAGCTCGAATAGCTGAAAAAGAGCTTGAATATTCGAGCTACTCGAATCTTCGAGCTCTGTTGAGCACCACTGCTTTCCACCACAATTTCTCCATTGAATGTTCGGGGAATGGGAACAACTTGATCCCAAACCCCATCACAGTGAATGAAAAGCTGGCATCACTTTGACGCTGGCATTTCATTCACGAAAACAGATATACTAACTACTTCCGAGTGCTGTTTACGGTACTTGAAAGTTAAGTGTAGTGCCACCTTGTGGCCAAAAAGTAAAATGCACCCAAACATACATACACAGACAGTTTATATATAGAAATACATATTATAACTTCTTACACCTCTACGCTATAGTTGCAGTATTTTCTTGTCTGTGTGGTTATAGTATTGTGTGTCATGTCTATACTTATGCATTGCTGTATTGTCTTGTGTGTGTGGTTGTAGTGTTGTGTGTCACCCTTTACCTATGCATTGCTGTATTGTCTTGTGTGTGTGGTTGTAGTGTTGTGTGTCACCCTTTACCTATGCATTGCTGTATTGTCTTGTGTGTGTGGTTGTAGTCAGGGGCGTAACAATAGACCCTGAAAGGGATGCAGCTGCATGGGGGCCAGAAGCTGCAGGGGGCCCTGTGGGGGGAGAAGTTTCTTTTCCCTGTCCTCAGAGACTGACAGCTAAGGGCATGGAGAGAAAAAAAATTCTGCTCTCTACACAATTTTTTTCTAATAACTGCATCTGCTCAGCCACTGATAAGAAATTATACAAAGTTTTGCAGGCAAAGATTTGTAGACAGTCCCTATTCAGTCTTCAGCAGGGTCAAGGGGGGCCCATACAAAGTTTTGCAGGGGGGCCCAGTAAGTTCTAGTTATGTCACTGGTTGTAGTGTTGTTTGTCATGTCTATACAGCATTGCTGTTCGTCTCTCTTCTGTAGAGTTTCTCATGTGTAACGGAGATGTACAGTTACTTGCATGCAATGTGGTCACAAAAAAATCATAAACTATCAGTCAGCTCGTTCCTTGCAGAGGGTGGCAGAAGTAAAGCATTTCATTGAAAGAACATCAGTTTCTATATTAGTAGACATTGCCATTTCTCACCGCAGGACAGAATCATGGTCCCTCATAGTCCTGGGCTGTCTATCGATTTCTATCCGATTGCAATATCTGTCTGTCTATAGTACGATCCCAGCTTCATCTATCGATTTCTATCCAATTGCAATATCTGTCTGTCTATGGTACGATCCCAGCTTCATCTATCGATTTCTATCCGATTGCAATATCTGTTTGTCTATGGTACGATCCCAGCTTCATCTATCGATTTCTATCTGATTGCAATATCTGTCTATGGTACGATCCCAGCTTCATCTATCGATTTCTATCTGATTGCATTATTATATGTCTGTTTATAACATACCATGCCCTGCTATCTGACTATGGGACATTCTTGGTTTTAATTTGTGTCAACCTCTGATCTTTGGTTCCATTCCATTAGTTCCCAGCTTTTGGCCTTATCTAGGTCTTGGCCTTAAATTAACATATAATGTATTGCCTTGCCAGCTGTTTATGCAGTGTTCTATGCTGTGTTTGATCTGTGAGTTACAAATCTGTCCAGCCACACATGCAGCAGAGTCTCCTTTAAATCCAGCCTACAAGGCTGAGACTCCCATTCAAACACTTCACCATCTCACCTGCATTCAGTCTGTTTATTAAGATGCTGACAGCCTGTTTGCATATAGCTAGGATAGGAGGTCAATTTTGATCACTGGTCAGTTTTGAGCATCTGAACTCAAAGTGCATCTGTAACTCTAAGTGTAAAGAAAATACTAAGACCAGAATTAGACCAGAATTGAACAGAAGGAACTGACACTAAACTCTGCTTCTCTGGTTAGTTGCAAAAATGTTCAATCTGCCTGCTCTCCCCAGCCATCCTCAAATCTCTCCACACACTACTTACCCCTGCTGTCAGCAATATGCTGTACATTTCACCATCCCTCCTATCCACTCCACAGCTTGCCTCTCATGAGATTCTCTTGTACTTACAACTTCACCTTCCTTGTCACACTACGTCTAAATATAAGTCTACACCGCAACCTCTGCTCCGCTCTGTCTGCCTACTCCTTCTCCTTGCTGCTGGGGACATTTCACCTAACCCTGGACCCCCACTCCCCCCTGCTAATCACACTGTTTGCAATAAATCAAATTCCCTCCCCTCTTACTGTAACCTTATTAATATTCCACTCCTTCCCCCTACACCCCCTCCGATCTCGGCTGCCCTCTGGAATGCCCGCTCAGTCTGCAACAAACTGCCCTTTATCCATGATCTTTTCATTTCCAATGCCCTCACATTCTTTGGGATCACTGAAACCTGGCTGACCCCTTCTGACACAGTCTCACCTGCCGCCCTCTCCTATGGAGGTTTCCACTTTAGCCACACTCCTAGAAGTGGGAATAAACATGGTGGTGGTGTGGGCATTCTCCTCTCAGATAAATGCTCCTTCAAGCCTCTCACTCCTATTCCCTCTCTCTCCCTGCCATCCTTTGAGGTCCATGCAGTCCGACTATACTCTCCCTTCAACCTCCAAATTGCAGTTATTTACCGCCCTCCAGGCCCTGCTTCTGTTTTCTTAGATCATTTCTCTGCCTGGCTTCTCCAGGTCCTGTCCTCTGACATCCCTACCATCATCATGGGTGATTTTAACATTCCTATTGACACCGATAACACTGTCTCCAAAAAACTTCTATCACTCACTTCCTCCTATGGCTTGTCTAAGTGGTCCTCTACCTCAACCCACACTGATGGTCATACACTTGACCTCGTATTCACTCGTCTCTGCTTTGTCACTGACTTTACTAATGATCCACTACCACTCTCTGACCATAACCTACTTAGCTTCTCTCTCTCCTCCTCTTTTCCTACCACCCTGGCACAAGCACGCTCACATACTCAAAAGAAACTATCGCAATCTAGACATTCAAACTGTGTCTGATGCCCTGGCACCTTTCCTCACACAATCCTTCACTGACCCAAACTCGGCTGCTATACACTACAACAGCTCCATTACAAAATTCATGGATGACTTCATCCCCCTCGTCAATGTCCGCCCTCACCGTGTCAGTCGCCAACCCTGGATGACCAAAGAAACTAAACAGTTAAAAAGATGCTCTAGAGCAGCTGAAAGGCGCTGGAGGAAAAGTAACACAATTGAGGACTTCATCTCATATAAAATTGCCTTGAACAACTTCAGAAATGCACTCTCTGTGGCAAAACAGTACTTTTTTTCTTCCCTAATATCCGCCCATTTACACAATCCAAAACGCTTGTTCAGCACCTTCAACTCCGTTCTCCATCCCCCTCCTCCTCCTCCTTCATCTTGCTTATCAGCTGAAGAATTTGCAACATACTTCACTGATAAAATTGACAAAATCCGAAGTGAATTTTCCTTGCAGCCCTCAAATCCCACCTCCACACCTCTCATTGACTGCCCTCTAACTGCCTTCTCTCCACTCTCTGAACACTCTCTCTCCTCTATAATTGCCAAAGCTAATCTAACCACCTGTTCTTTGGATCCTATTCCCTCCCATTTCATTCTGCAGCTATCCTCATCTCTCTTGCCTGCACTAACAACACTATTTAACCTGTCCCTCTCCACTGGCATCTTTCCGTCCCCACTCAAAAAAGCTGTTGTGACACTACTACTTAAAAAAACCTTCTCTTGATCCTACCACACTTGCCAACTACCACCCATTGTCACTTCTCCCATTTGCATCCAAACTACTTGAACGCCATATACATGCAGAATTAAGCCATTATTTATCTGCTAACTCCCTACTTAATCAGTTCCAGTCTGGCTTTCGTTTTAACCACTCCACGGAAACAGCCCTTACCAAAGTGGCCAATGACCTTCTTACAGCCAAATCCAAAGGTCAATTTCCCATACTCATCCTTCTTGACCTGTCATCAGCATTTGATACTGTCGACCACACCTTACTCCTACAAATACTTTCAAATGTAGGAATAAAGGGCCTTGCTCTCACATGGTTCTCTTCCTACCTCTCTGGAAGGTCCTTCACAGTCTCCTACTCAGATCAGATCTCTTCTCCTCATGCTTTGTCTGTTGGGGTTCCCCAAGGCTCTGTCCTTGG